>NC_141873.1:417094072-417245587 GCF_056163025.1 Triticum urartu | reverse complement strand
ATGTGATCCGACAAGTGCAAGATTGTTGAGACCTGGCACACCCAATGGGTCATCGACTCACCTTCTTCTTTGACACAGGCTGCTAAATCCACAATTGACATGGGCTGCTTACATGTATCCTTGAAATTCTAGATGAACCGGGCTTTTAACTCAGCCCATGACCCGATGGAATTGGCAGGGAGCCTCTTCAACCAAGTGCGGGCCGTTCCCTCCAACATCAGGGAGAAATATTTAGCACACACAGCATCGCTGACATCTAGCAATTCCATGGCCATCTCATAACTCTCAATCCATGCCTCGGGAGGTAAATCGGATGTATAGTTAGGCACCTTGCGAGGACCCTTGAAATCCTTGGGCAGACACTCATTATGTAAAGCCAGCACTAAACATGGCACACCCAAATTACTGAAGATTACACCTGGCTCCACAGAAGTGGTTGGCCGAACCGGAGTAGGTTGACGGGCTGCATACTCTGCCGCCAGCTCGGCCTCTCAACGTGCTCTACCTTGATCGACTATGTTCTGAGCGTCAGCACCACCGCCCATCGGGTCATGTCCATGAGGCGGGTTATGGTTCCGCCCACTGCTTGACAAAGCCGGCTCATCGTTATTCCTGCTGTAACTCTGGCTCCGGCTAGGGGTGGAATGAATCCTGTCATGACTGTAAGAATAAGCCTGCTGCTATACCAGTGCTGCCTGAAGGAGATCTCTAGCCCTTCGTGTTTCAACTGCCGTCGGTGACTCGCCTTCAACCGGGAGAGCCACCAATCATGACGCCGCAGCGATCATGTTATCCAAAGGGTTAGAGTAATGACCCGGTGGCGTCAGCACATGTCGGATCACGGGTTCCAGCAAACCCTTAAGGTTCGAACACTAGGGTGCGTGCGAAGGTTTTCTCCCTATCAATCCACGCCCAAGCTCTCTAAAATCTTACGGACGAACTCGATGAACTCACGACACAGAAAGACACAAGATTTATACTGGTTCGGGCCACAATTGTGGTGTAATACCCTACTCTAGTGTGGTGATGGTGGATTGCCTCTTGGGCTGATGATGAACAGTACAAGGGGAAGAACAGCCTCCTGAGGTTGAGGTGTTCTTGTGCTTGGTGAACTTCTGTCGGTGAGATGATCTTGGATCTGCTCTCAACTTGTGATGGGGTAGATCCTCCCCTACTACGGTGGCTAGTTCTACTTATATAGGCCCTGGTCCTCTCCCAAAATATTGGGCAGGAAGGGGGCCAACAACGGCCAATTCAAAAGGGGACAGCTAGTACAAGCTATCCTGACAAAAGGTGGTCTTTGCCTGCAAAAGGCTCTGGTGATGACGCCGTCTTGGGCTCCATGGTGACCTTCGTCCTGCCGTCCTTCTGCTCTTGGTCTTATTGCACCAATATGGAAACCGTTCCTTGATGCCTCGGTACTCCGCGCCCGCGCTTGCCCCCTTAGCACCGAAGGGGAAACAAGGATGCTGCGCGCGCTGGCGCCGGCCTGGTCTCGATCGTCATGGCTCGCATCACGAGGGCCTCGTGAGGTTTGCCTTGCCTTGATCTCTCCGCCCCTCGTGAGCCCGCCTGACAAGGCCGCCCTTGAGGAGGTCTTGCATCGTCCGCCTCGCGAGGCTTGGCCCCTCGCGAGGGTCTTGAACTCCTTGTCGATGAAGATGGGCCGTACAGACCTGCCAGCCCAGCCACGCCATGGGCTGCAGGCAAGCAAGTCTGGTACCCCCGTTCCCAGAACACCGACAGTAGCCCCGGGCCCAAGGCACACTCAGGCTTGGCTTCGGGGCGAAGCCAAAGGGTCAAGCGCGGAGCGCCGCAGGCCCCAAAAGCCTGCGGCCTCGGTTGACACGTGGCGGTTGATTGGACGTGGGCATCTCCGCTTCCCCACGCTGCCTCAGCAACTGCCCGACTTGACAAGTCCCTGTGACATGCAAGGGAAACCATCATTACTTGTGATCATGGGGGTGTTGGTTGGCCTTCTCCTGCTATAAAATGGGGAGGGGGCAGAGCCCCATCCCCCACTTCTTCCCATTCCATCTGCTTCTTCCTCCTCTGCTCCACCACCGACTTCAATGGCGTCAACGGAGAGGTTCTCCACCACGGAGAAAGGAAAGGCCCCTCGCGATGGGCCCAACTCCCCGGTGCCTAAACGGGGACGCGGCCATCCCCGCAAGCACACCACGACTCCCGCCGTGGACCCCTGCTCCCGGGGTGGCGCCGCTGCGTGTGGCGGGGGTCGATCCGGTCATGGCAACCCCGTCGATGAGGGGAGACGTGTCGTGGTTACACGGCCTCCCCGGCCACGCTTCCACTCGGCAGAGGTGCTGACGGAGTTCCTCGTCTGGTCGGTGGATCCGACCGGCAACTGGCTCCAGCTTTCGCACTTCTTCATCGACGAGCTGCCGGCCCCTGGTCCAGGCGGGCTCTGGCTGCAGGCAGACGGTTGCTGCAGCAGGGCTTCCTGGGTCGCGGTCGAAGTCTTCGCCGCGGGCAACATAGCTCTGGCCCGCGATTGGAAGATGTTCGCCCGCGCGCGCGTCTTGGGCAAGCCGTGCACCCTCCATTTCAAGTATGACGGTGATGCGACCCTCTACATGAGGGTGTTTGGGGAAGATGGTCGCCGCGCCGGGTGCTGCCCCGAGATGAACAACGGCGAGGAGGTGCTCGGTCTCGGCGATGGCTGCGGTGAGGGCGAGCCCGCCGCCCGCACCTTGCCCAGCTATGGTGGTGTCACACCCTGATTTTCATACCACAACACTTAAGCTAATAAATCATGATAAAGTGTGGTTTGACAAAAACTTTTGCATCAATTGGCTTTTATTTGGAGTTGGTTTTCTCTGTGTGTTTTTCAAGTGCTCTTTGAAGTCTACACAACTCCACCTTCTGTACTTCATCTCCTTGCCCCAAACTTCTGCCCAATGATCATGCCATGTGTATAGTGCAATATAGTATTTTCTTACAAAAATAATTTGGCCAAATAGTATTTTCAAAAATTAGTTTTCCAAAAACCCGTGAATTGAGGTTTGCACTACAAGTACTTGATTTGGGGTATGAAAAATATTTCAAAGAGAATATTTGAAACCTATTAGATATAGGATTCCCATAAACCACAAAAATATAATTTTAGAAGTTATTTTCCTATTTTATTTAAAAGCTTTTTCTTAAGGCCAGAAATGGTCTTTAATAGGGAAAAATTATTTTATTGTTTCAAAAATATTTGAGAAAAACCAGGGAAGCTCAGTGGACATATATGTTCCATATATATGAGTTTCAACACATGGTCATGATCAAAATATTGGACAAAACCTCCCAAAACCATTTCTGCCCATTTCAAGGATTTCAAATATTTCTACAAGAAATATTTTCCAATAAATCCAGGAAAATTCTAGCAAGCCACATATGCATAATATGATGATATTGCACAGTTTCAGCCCAAACCAAACTATTTTGGTTCACCAAAATGCCCCAAAACCCTCACTGACCAGAATCAAATTTGAACAAGTTTGTACTACCAACTTTCTCTCCTTGACCCTAACTTTTGTGAGCATGTTCACAAGACCAAATGAGGCCACTACACCATGTGGTTCATCAAGGGGAAGTGATTTGCTCAACTAGATCTACACAGGTCCATTTCTACTAATTTCTAGGGTTTACAAAAGTTGCATTGGAAACTTTGCCCAAATAAGCTCCAAATTGGTGGAAGGCCCTAATTATATGTGTCATTTCACCCCGTGGAGTCTCATTGCATTTGGAAGTCATCTACTTGCCCAAACCATTATCAAACACCTTCTGCCACTTTTCAAAAATCACCATTTTGACCACTAACACTATTCTCCTTGAGCTTAACTTTTTACCATAGCTCCTCCTAGTCCTCTCCTACCTCCAGTAACTCTTCCCTGGCCTCAGCTCAATGATTGAAGAGTGAAACATCCCCATTTACCCTTCTGGACAGTAGAATTCTTCTCCTTTCTCACCTCCCTCCTCACCCAAGTGGCCACCCAGGGCATCCAATGCCCCTCCCCCATTCTTTACTACCCCCGAGAGCCACCAGACACCTTTGGCCGTGCCCACATTGCATAGAAAATGTCCATGCCGGCCATTTGGGCGCTCTGCAGTGCGGTACAGTGCACTCCTGCACTGTAGCCGCCCCTGCCAAGCACCTCCGGCCACCTCGGGCCTCCCTAGCATGCCCGACGAGACGCCTCGACGTCTGCAACAAGGCAGCTGGTCGGCCCCCTCCTCCTTCTCCCTCCTCTCGCCCCAGCTCGCAGGCGGGACGACCGCCCGAGCGCACCAGTGAGCGTGCTCACACGCGCGGCACCTCTAGCCTCCTGCTCCCTCTCTCTTCTTTCTCTCGATCTGGACCATACCCATGAGCACCCCAGACACGCCCACACGCGCCCCCGTGACCCACAGCAACGACAACAACCTCGTCGACGCACGGGTCTACTGTGAGCCATGGCTCGCCTACTTAAAGGCCTCCCCGAGCCTCTCCCTCACCACCCCTCGCTCCTACTTACTCCAATCGGCCCCCTGTGCCCTCCACTCTCCTCTAGGAGCACCCGAGCTCGAGATCGAGCTCGAGCTCCGCCGCCTCGGGTCGCCGTCGATCTCGGGGTACAGGCTATCGCCGCCTCTTCTACCTCTTGATCTGGAACCTCCACACCTCCCTGGCCATTTCCCCTCTGTTCCCCCTCTCTATTACATCCGGAATCGACCGGGGCAAGCACCTCCCGAAGCTCTGTCGCGGGCTTCCTCGTCGCCGGCGAACCCCTGCACCACGGCGACCAATTCCACCTCCACCCGAACGGCGACTCCGTCCTGAGCACGTCAGTGCCCTCAGATCGCCTCGCCGTCGACCATAGCGGCGCCGGTGAGCTCGCCTCCCTCTCTAACCCGAGGTTGACGACGACAGCCGTGGGGCCCGTCCGTCAGTCTCACGTCATGACGCGCGGGTCCCACACGTCAGGTTTAAAACACACGCGCGCGCACCGGTTCGCTGCATCGGCTTGAGGCGTATTTCCCAAATACGCCTTCGACGTGGCAGCCTTGCGCGGGCTGGATTCTCCCTGGGCCTGCTGCACTGTGGCCGAATAGGCCCAGTTGCACATCGTCCTTTTTCCTTTTCTTTTTCTGTAACTTTTCCAAAAAATCCATAGGATTAAATAATAATCCAAATGCAATAATTCCAACTCCTAAATTCTTGTAATAATCCCACCTATTTACTGGTGCAGTTTTCACTCTTATCAAACTAACTTTTCTTCACTGTTCAAATTTGAATTTGAGCATTTATGCTTGTCATTTAAAATTCCTAGCACTGTTTCCATGACTCCAAATCCAAAACTAGGAATTTTGCCCTTCTTAGTTTTCACCCTAGTATTTAACAAAAATGAGTTGACATTTTTCTGAGCATTTTGGTTTTTCTGTTTTATTATTGCCTTATTTTTTCTCGCTATTATTTTGCGATGATAGATTGCGTTGCCGACGAAGGAGTAGGACCAGAAAACCTTGAAGACCCAAGAAGACTTTGCTAAGCCAGGCAAGCAGCCCTCTGACCATGTCTATGAAACCCTTTTTATGCATGTCATATAGCCCTTTTATTGCTTGCATCGGAGACATGATACTGTGGTAACCACATGGGGTGGTTTTCCACCGTTACTTCCCCGTTGATACTTGCATTATGCATGACCCTGCCTTCTTATGAGGGTTATGCCGGTGGGAGTATATAGGATGCTAAAGTAGTTGCTATGCAAAAAGGGACGGGAATATGCATGGTGACGGAGACAAAGTATTTTTAAAGGACTTTTCGAAAACCCATCAGCTGCCACTTATGCCCGAGGGAGATAATGAGATGGGTAACCACTTGATGACGAAGTGGTGTACCGAGGCAAGTGTGTGTGTTGTTTTCCTAAACGGATTAGATTTAAGATTTGTCGACTGTCCCAACCTTACATGCGCAACCACTCTACCCTTGTATGGGAAAGGGCATTATTGATTACCTAGGCCGATACTAGCTTGGAGCCCGCATTACGAGTGACGTGGGAGAGTTGCTGCTCTCTCTTGGGACGGGGTCGTGCCAGGTAGGGCGGCCATGACTGTTTTCACAGGGCACCGGATACACCATTGTGTCTCCTCTCGGATGTTACAATCTCGAGTGAGTCTCGTATGATGTACATCATGAGGATATGGAACAACAAGTGGACTCCTTGTTAGTGTCGTCTAGGGAAAGATAGTGATCGGGTGCTTACCTCGGGTACTTGAGGTACCGCGGGTCGTGGATGACACGGAAGTTCCCCAGATCTTGTGGGTAAAGTGTGCAACCTCTGCAGAGTGTAAAACTATTCGAATGGCCGTGTCCACGGTCAATGAAAGTTGGGCGGTGCTGCTTAAACTATGTCCAGAATTTTACAAACCACGTGTGTGTGTGTGTGTTGATGGAGCTAAATGGGTTAAGTCAGATGACTTGACATGATGATCAAGTTGGATTGGTGTCCAACTCTGTTTATGTTGATATCTGTAACTTGTTCATACGGATGTCTGTACTCTCATGATGCATACTTTACGTGTTGATAGATCATGTCATTGCACTCAAAACTAGCTTTCTGCAAAATGCCTACTTAGTGCTATATCATTGCATCATTGTGCCCTGTTCCAATCGTGGGTTGCTTGCGAGTACATTCAAAGTACTCATTGGCTTCCACTGGTTATTTAATTGGCCAGGCATGGAAGAATAGGAGTTCGAAGAAGAGTTCTTTGGAGACGAACATGCGAACTAGGACATTTCCCAGTCAGAATGCCTGTAGGGTTAAGGTAGACGGCATGGATTCTACTTACCGACGAAGAATTTCTGCCGCTTAAGTTTATTTGGTGTTCAGCCCTTGTGGCTTTATCTATGTAAGACTTGACCATAATGGTCATAATTTGTGTAAGACGGTATGTATGGATGTAAAACTCTTGTTATTCAGCTTTTGTGTGTTCAGTGAGCATTCATCTCTGGGATCACTGTACAAGTGCATTCGGTGATCTCGACTTATGAGTCACGGTCCCCACAGGTGGCTCTTCTCTTGGCGGAAGCTTCAGCAGCGGTGTCTATGACCAGCCGCCGCGCTCGCTTTGAAGGTGGTAGCGGGTCATCCCGTCGCCGCGCCACCGTGAAGCGCAAGGAGGGATCCGGCTAAGCTCGGGACGTCACTAGAGGCCTGCCCCGCGGTTCGCTGCAACGCCGCTTTTGCTTTGTTCCTCTTCTCTTTCCTGCATCAAAATGAAACTAGTATGGGCCCAATTGGGCATGTATTGAGCTGTGATTCCTCAATCATTATGCTATGCTTGTCATTTCTGTGTTGTGTCATTTATTTTGTGCGGATATAACTTAGCCTAGCGTGCTCGGGGCAGCCTCTTCTTCACGAGGCACTTGTCTACTCGTGCCCGTCTTGGCTTAGTGGCTGTTCAGGAACTGCAAAAAATTTGTTGTTAGGAAGCTCGCTAGGAGACTTATCGTTCACCCGAGGCTTGACCCAGCGTTTCACATCACGGTACCCGAGGGGCATGGATTAGGAGAGACGTGGCATCTTGTGGGCTCGAATGAGGGTGCCTCGCGAGAAAGCGGACCGAAGGCAGAGAGAAGGACCAACACAAGAGGAAGAAACCCTCGCGAAGGCACCTGCCTAGCCCCCTCGCGACCTATGCGAGAGAGAGAACGCAAGCTAACTAGGTTCGGAAAAAGAGGCAAAAAGCAACGGAACCAAATCAGCAGGGAACACCAGAAGCAAATGAAAAGCAAATGAAAAGCCGCGTCCGGCACCTAGTCTAGTCTTCGACGTCTTCTCACCAGCGCGGAGCTAAGTGCTGCCACTAGGCGTGGGAGGGAGCCCCCGAGGCCCGAGGGCGGCTCTCCGGAGACTCCGGGGAATGTACAACCCCACTTATTATTACATGAGATTGTCACGGGCGGCGATTCTTCACAGGCACCGGGCCTTCTTCACAGGCACTGGGCCTTGCTTCACAGGCACTGGGCCTTGCTTTATGGATAGAACTTCCGTAGGTGCTGGATGTTCCAGGCGTTCTGGATGGGCACCCCGTCCTGCGTCTCCAGGCACGCGGCGCCAGGCCTGGAGATATGGAGGACCCTGAACGGGCCATCCCACATGGGTGAGAGCTTGTGCAACCCTTCCCTGGAGAGGACCCGTCTTACGACGAGGTCGCTTGCCTCGAGCGTCCTGGAGCGGATATTGCGGCAGTGGTACCGCTGCAGCGCCTGCTGGTACCTCGCCGCCCTCAGCGTAGCTTCGCGGCTTCGTTCCTCCCCTAGTACGAGGTCCATCCCCCACGTGTCGTCCTGCTGCATTTCATCAAACTCCAGGACCTATGCGGAGCGATGTTTGACCTCGTGAGGGAGGACCGCTTCAGCTCCGTAGAAGAGGAAGAATGGGGTCTCGCTCGTCAGCTTAGTGGTGGTGGTGCGTATGGACCATGGCACGGACTGGAGCTCGTCGTGCCAGCCCCTGCCGCAGGCCTTGAGCTTCTTCTTGAAGGTCCTGGTCTTGAGGCCTCTCAGGATCTCCGCGTTGGCGCATTCAGCCTGGCCATTGCTTCTGGGGTGCGCCACCAAAGCATAGCAGATCTGCGTTCCAAGGTTAGCATAGTATGTTTTAAAGAGGTTACTGGTGAACTACGAGCCATTGTCGGTGATGATGCAGTTGGGGACCCCGAAACGGCTCATGAGGCCCTTGATGAACTTGACCATGGAACCAGCTGGGATGGTGCGGACGGCTTCCACTTCCGCCCACTTGGTGAACTTGCCGATGGCGACGTAGAGGTAGTGGTAGCCTCCTGGCGGTTGAGGGAATGGGCCCAAGATATCCAGCCCCCAGACCATGAACAACCATGAGAGCGGTATAGTCTGGAGGGCCTGAGCTGGCTGATGGATCTGCTTGGTGTGGAACTGGCAAGCTTCACAGGACTTCACAAGCTCAGCTGCGTCGTTGAGCGCCGTGGGCTAGTAGAACCCACTGCGGAACACCTTGCCGACGAGAGTCCGTGACGACGAGTGGTGTCCGCAGTCACCGCCGTGTATGTCCATCATCAACTCCTTCCCCCGGCCCTTGGAAATGCAACACAATGAAACATCATTTGGTCGCTTCCTCTACAACTCACCGTCCCTGATGCAGTATGCCATGGCTTGACGGGCCACGCGCTCTGCGTCCTCTTCCTTCTCCAGTAGCGCCCCTTGCATTAGATATTCCTTGAATTCCTTGGTCCAACATCCCTCCTAAGGCTCGAGCACCAAGAGCAAGCGAGCTCCTAAGGTTGGGCCACAAGCTGGGGCTCCCGTGGTAGGCGGTTGTGGGAGCTCTTCCCGAGGCCGCGCCGTGCTTGAAAGTGGTGGCGTCGCTAACGGCTTGAAGAGCCGCTCCTCAAAGACGCCGGGCTCTTGGGGCTGCCGCTTGGATGCACTCCTGGCGATGTCATTGGCTTCCTTGTTGGTTCCATGGGGCACATGCTGCACCTCCAGCCCAAGGAACTGCTTTTCCATCCTACGTACTTCCGCGAGGTATGCCTCCATGTGCTCGTCCTTTGGCTCGTACACTTAGTCTGAGAAGTTGACTAGGAGCTATGAGTCGCCCCTGATGGTGAGACGCTTTACTCCTAGAGCTGCTGCGGCCTTCAAGCCAGCTATGAGACCTTCGTATTCTGTGATGTTGTTGGAGACCTTCTCACCCTACTGAAAGTAGAGCTGCACATCGTAGTAGAGCTTGTCCTGCGTGGGTGAGATGAGTACTGCTCCAGCCCCCGCGCCCTGATGCGCAAAGGCACCATCAAAGTACATGACCCATCCGTCGGGCGCCTCACTTCCTGGCAAGGTAGACCGGTCCTCGCCCACTTCCAGTGCCGGGGCGTCTGTCCATTCTTCCACAAAATCAGCGAGCGCGGCTCCCTTGACGACCCTGGTGGTGCTGAACTCCAACTGCATGCCTACAACTCGATGTTCCACTCAGCGACCCTTCCGGCAGAGTTGGGGCTCCTGAGCACCCTCTGCAACGGATAGGCCGAGACGACTTTGATGGGGTGGCCCTAGAAGTAGTGCCACAGCTTGCGTGAGGCCACCAGGAGCGCGAGCAGGAGCTTCTGAGGCATGGGATATCATGCCCTTGCATCCCGAAGCACCGTGCTGACAAAGTACACCGGGTGCTCGACGAGGACCGGCGTGCTAGTGAGGCTCGCGTCTTGTGTAGGCTGGGGTGCCTCCTGAGGTGACGTGACCCTTGGCGCCTGGTCACTTGTGGAAATCTTTGCGGCGTCATCTTGCTGAGCTGGGTCTTCTTTTGCTGCCGCTACGGCTCTTACTGCGCCTTCCTGATCTTGCGTCATCTTGGCTGGCGACGTAGCCGGGCGCGGCTGCTCTCTTGGCCTGGTGCTCTACCCGAACCGCCACTAGCGCAGCGCTGGCGGAGTATGGGGTGGCGGCAAGATAGAGTACTAGAGGCTCGAAAGGTCGTGGCGTCACCAACACCGGTGGGCTGGTCAAATATCTCTTGAGGTCTTGGAAGGCTCGGTCGGCCTCCGGAGTCCACTCGAATGGGCCCTTCTTCTTCATCAGCTTGAAGAAGGGCAAGGCGAGCTCTCCCAACTTGGAGATGAAGCGCCCCAATGCAGTCACCCGACCAGCCAGCTTCTGCATTTCCTTGAGGGTCTGCGGCGGGCTCATGCCCTCGATGGCCTTGATCTTCTTCGGGTTCACCTCGATCTCTTTGTGTGACACGAGGAATCCCAGCAGCTTGCCGGAAGGGACGCTGTCGGTGTCAAAACCGCCGGATCTCAGGTAGGGGTCCCGAACTCTGCGTCTAGGCCGGATGGTAATAGGAGGCAAGGGACACGAAGTTTTACCCAGGTTCGGGCCCTCTTGATGGAGGTAAAACCCTACGTCCTGCTTGATTAATATTGATGATATGGGTAGTACAAGAGTAGATCTACCATGAGATCGGAGAGGCTAAACCCTAGAAGCTAGCCTATGGTATGATTGTTGTTCTGTATGTCATCCTACAGACTAAAACCCTCCGGTTTATATAGACACCGGAGAGGGTTAGGCTTACACAAAGTCAGTTACAATGGTAGGAGATCTACATATCCGTATCGCCAAGCTTGCCTTCCACGCCAAGGAAAGTCCCTTCCGGACACGGGACGAAGTCTTCAATCTTGTATCTTCATAGTCCAGGAGTCCGGCTGAAGGTATAGTCCGGCCATCCGGACAACCCCTAATCCAGGACTCCCTCAGTAGCCCCTGAACCAGGCTACAATGACGACGAGTCCGGCGTGCAGATTGTCTTCGGCATTGCAAGGCGGGTTCCTCCTCCAAGTACTTCATAGAAGATTTTGAACACAAAGATAGTGTCCGGCTCTACAAAATAAGTTTCTACATATTGCCATAGAGAGAATAATATTTACACAAATCTAATCTGCTGACGTATTACGTAGTGTGACATCGCACCACGGCCAAGCCTTTATTCGAATCGTTTTATTATCCCACCTCAGCATGTCATGCGAGGCGGTTTCCTTGGCACGTCTCGTCGAAGCAGAGATCATGTCCCCTTATTCCGGGATTCTCATCAATACGGGCGTGGGTAACCCAACCGTGCCATTGATTACGGCGCTTGGAGATAAGCGAGTTTTACCAGGCTGGTGGGGACACGTAGTTGCGTCCACCCATATAAGGGGATAAGGATCCACCTTTTCACCTACGCCTTCTTGCTCCTTTGCCTATCCATTTTCGCGCACTCGAGCTCCAGCGCCCAAGTCCGCACTCCCCATCTCAACCTTTTCCAGCCATGTCCGGAGCGGGAGGCAAGTGGATGGTCTCCTCCATCACGGAGGGACACATCAAAAAACTGAGGAAGGCCTGATACTTGTATAACGACATCGCGTACCGGCTTCCTGAAGAGGGGCAGCTCCTCCCCACACCAAGGCCCCATGAGAGGGTAGTGTTCCTTCCCCACTTCCTCCGCGGACTGGGCTTTCCTATCCACCCATTCGTCCGGGGACTCATGTTCTACTACGGCCTGGATTTCCATGATCTGGCCCCGAACTTCATCCTCAACATCTCGGCGTTTATCGTCATGTGCGAGGCTTTCCTCCGCATCCTCCCCCATTTCGGCCTATGGCTCAAGACTTTCAATGTCAAGCCGAAGGTGGTGCGCGACAACTAGGCGGAGTGTAGAGGCGCCATGGTGGGCAAGATGCCCAACGTCTTATGGCTCGAGGGCTCCTTTCTGGAGACCCTGAAGGGGTGGCAATCGGGGTGGTTTTACATCACCAAGTCGCGCGACCCTGAGTGGGTCGCAGCCCCCGAGTTCCGGTCCAGACCCCCAACGCGGCTCACGTCCTGGAAAGAGACGGGCCTGTCATGGGGCAGCAAAGAAGAGGTGACTGGACTGCAAACATGCATCCAAACCCTGGCGAACAAGCAACTCAAGCTTTTCAACGTAGTCCAGGTTATGCTCATCCGCCGGATCCTCCCGTGTCAACAACGGGCCTTCAATCTGTGGGAGTTCAACCCGGCGCAACACCGAACTCTGAGCAGGCTCTTCGACATGATGTACGAAGATGCCTGGAAGGTGCTTTTCAAGGGTGCCGAGGCTCCCGCATCCGCTACCGAGGATCGCGGATTCAACGCGCAGCGTCACGCTAGCACGGTAAGTTGTTTGTACCTTTTACAGGGTATTAGTTTTTCATAGTTTAACTCTATGCAGGATCTAAGCTCCCTTACCTTTGACGGGATTGGCAGGCGAAGTCCGGACAGATCGACTGTCCGGCTCCTTTGCCCGAAGACCCAGCCGATGCCCGCTTGGCGAAGCTGCTGGTTCCGGCACCCTATGTGGTGCCGGAGAAGAAGGCCACAAAGAAGGCCACGGGGACTCGAAAAAGTGCCCGGCGCCAGGAGGTGTCGGGTTCATCATCCGACGGCTCCAAGGCGCATTCCTCCCGCGAAGACGAGGATGAAGAAGAGACCTCTCCCCCTCCAGCGGGAGGAGAGAAGAAAAGGAAGGCCGCCCTCACTGGGGAGGCCGAAGGGTCCAAGAAGGGGAAAACCCTTCCTCCGGACTACTCCACCGACGCCGACGACAGCGGAGAGGAGTGATCGCTCAGGGCCAAGCCCCTGGCGAAATCGTAAGTATCCGAATACCAGAGTAATTCATAGTATTCCTTTATTGCTTAGCTTTCCCTTATGTCGAATATGATTATGCAGCCCACCCAAAGATCGGCTCGACGCGTCGTCGAGCGTTCACTGGACTCGTCGGATGTGAATTCGCTTCCGACGGCTACCTCCCCCCGCCCTACGGATGACGCCGAAGTGTTGTCCCAATAGGTTCCAAGCCAGGAGGAGATGGTCCTGGAGGCGCCGCAAGGCGACCTCCCGGACTCCAGGAGTAAAGGGGATAAAACCCCCAGGGCTCCAAGTCCGGCTCTAGGCCGGACACCGCTCCGGAACCTTCAAAGGTTCCAGAGTCCGGCGGGTGACCTCCTTCCAAGAGGAGCAAGCACACCGTGCCGGTGACCCCCGTCCAACCGGAGGCGCCAGACAATCTGTTGGAGGTGCTCAAAGGCGCCTCCATCGACGAGGAGCACCACACCATTATGAGTGCGGTGGTCCAGAAGGTTCAGTCCACCAAGAGTGGACTGACTAAAGCTTGTGCTGGCCTTTTAACAGGCTTCGAGGTAAGTAAAGAATAATATTACCGCATAGACAGTAGCCCCTGATGCTCTGTTTGGCGTTCGGGAAGAAAAGTCAAATAGAGGATCAAATAAAATTCACAGGAGTCTAACAAAAAGGAGTCAATATGCGTATGCAGGCTTCTCTGCTGGCGTCCGCCGCACTGGCTGCGGAAGTGGACACGCTAAAGCAGAACCTCGAGCAGTCCGAGCAAGAGCTCGGGCGTGCCAAGAAGTAGCTCAAGGACAAGGAAGGTAAGAAATACCTTGTTTAAATATATATATAAAAAGTGCAATTGCAAAAAAATGACAGGATTATCGTGGCTATTGTAGGGGCCACGTCTGAGGTGGCGACCCTTAAGCAAGCGCTGTGCGAGGCCAAGAAGAGGGTGGCCACGGAGCGCACCAAGCGGGAGAAGTATGAGGCCCAGGTTGGCAAGGTGCGGCAAGAGCTCCAGGCTCTCATGAAAAAACATGAGAATTTGGAGCTTGACTCAAAGACGTGAGCGTCCGAGCTCACGGTGGCTATTAAAAATGCCAAGTCTGCCAAGGCCGAATCCCAGAAGGCCCTCCAGGAGTTGGATGCGGTGAAAAAGATAGCGGCGGGTAAGGCATTCTTTATGAAAAGAAAACACATAAACGTGAGTTACTTGTTACTTACCCGAATCCGGAGCTCTCCAGGAGCGTTCGCAGATCTTCCCCGTAGCGTGTCCGATGCCGCCGCATTCTATTGAGCCGAGGAAGGCAGCTCGACAGAGAGGGTGTTCTGGTCTCGGTATGCTGAGGCCGGACACCCCGTGCCCCTGAGCGACCAGCTGAAGCAACTGGTCGAGCTCCACAAGGAGGCCGAACAGGCCATGAAGGGCCTCATAGTTCGGCTGTGTCCTGGAGAGGCTCTGCCTGGGAGCTATTTCGGGCTGGTGCGGCGGCTGGTGGGGGCCTGTCCAAGGCTCGAAGTCATCAAGCGCTCCGTCTGCATTGAAGGTGCCCGTAGGGCCCTTGCCCGTGCTAAGGTGCACTGGGGCAAGCTGGATGCTGAGAAGCTTGTGAAGGATGGGCCACTGCCAGGGAAAGAGCATCGCAAGCCCGAGAATTATTATAAGGATGTTCTGAAGGGTGCCTGCCTTATGGCGGTTGAATGTTCCAGGGATGTAATTTTTGAGTAAAACTCGCTCGTTTTGTCCTATGCATTGAAAACTTGTTCATATGCGCTAAGCAATGCTGTTGGAATTTAAAATATTACATTCTGCGCGGCTGTTTATCAATTCTGAGAGATGGCGAGTCGTCGGCTTCTGCCCCCGTGCCGCTAGTGCTGGGGTGTTTGGGGATAAACCTGAGCGCTCTTTTTCCCATGTTTGGGTCCTTCAAGGGAGGCGCTCGGCACAACGAACAAGGTAATCGGACTATAATGCGTGAACACTCTCACTTAGCCATAGAATTCTATAATTTTAAATTTCGGCGAAGCCCCTGGTATTCGGAAGACCGAGTTCGGGGCGCTATCCACGCCTTGGACGGATAGAGCCGACTCCTCACTCTAAGCGGCATAAGTCTTTAGGGACTCGAAAAACCTCTCAAACAGCGACCAGCTCTCGCTTCATCATGACAGTCAGTTTTAGCTTTCTCTACTGAGGTGCTCGACCAAGCTCAACTGGGGCACAATCGCAGTAGTTCTCCTAGTGCTACCTTAGCTGACATAGCGGAACGTAAGGCACCAAAACATAGGAGCCGGGCAAACCCAACTATTGACCCAAGACATGATTCGGAGCCGATGCATATAATGCTATAAGTTCGGGGTGCCGCACTTGTTAAAGTGTTCGGACTTCTCACACCATATTGAGGGGTACTAAAGCCCTTGGTGTATTTTGGCCGTACCAAAGTGTACGGGTGCAACATGTCGTTAAGGAACATATATTTGTAAAAAAAAGAGTAATGCAAAAATTGACAAAAGCTATGCATTGTTTATTAAAAAGGGCTGCGATCAAAGCAGAATGATACAAATAATGCGATAAGCAAAAGGTTGGACTATTTAACATGTCCGTTCCAGGGGCAGGCTACGGAATGGTATGCGAAACAGGTATACTGCTCATGATAGAGACCACCTGGGAGTTCCGTAATGCGGCATGGCTTGTCTGCTTCCCTGGTTCTTGCATCGTTTGAGCGGCAATTGAACTGCCGAACAGGCCTTCCGAAGAATGGAGTCCTGAAAGTAAGAGAAAATCAAAAAATCGGCAGCCCCTGGTGCGGTTTAAGCCGTGTTTCGGGCGTGCCGGGATGGTGCCCCTCCCCCTGTACCCATGGTATTTCTAGAGCGTAGTTATGTACGCGAAGCAATGGCGTCGCATTTTTGCGAGGGCTGGGGTTGGGGCCGCATTGCTACGCCTGCTCGGAACATGCCAGGCGGTCTTGTTGTAGGTTACTCCGGGCGCGCTTGACGGTGTTCGGACGTTTAATGGCTGGACTGGAGAACTGCCTGGAGAGGCTGCTTTGTACTTCCGCTGCAAGGGCCGCCGTGTGCTCATCCGTTCGGAGGGAGCGTTCGGTGTTTCCATTGACCGTAATTACTCCTCGAGGGCCTGGCATCTTGAGCTTAAGGTATGCGTAGTGAGGTACCGCGTTGAACTTGCCGAATGCGGTTCGCCCGAGCAGTGCGTGATAGCCACTGCGGAATGGTACTATGTCGAAGATTAACTCCTCGCTTCGGAAATTATCCGGAGATCCGAAGACCACTTCAAGTGTGACTGAGCCTGTACAGTTGGCCTCTACACCTGGTATTACGCCTTTAAAGGTCGTTTTGGTGGGCTTAATCCTTGAGGGATCTATGCCCATTTTCCTAACTGTATCCTGGTAAAGCAGGTTCAGGCTGCTGCCGCCGTTCATAAGGACTCTAGTGAGATGAAACCCGTCAATAATTGGGTCTAGAACCAATGCGGCGAATCCGCCATCACGGGTGCTATTGGGATGGTCCCTTCGATCAAAGGTGATCGGGCAGGAGGACCATGGGTTGAACTTTGGGGCGACTGGCTCTACTGTGTATACGTCCCTTAACGCGCGCTTCTGCTCCCTCTTGGGGATGTGGGTTGCGTATATCATGTTCACCGTCCGCACTTGTGGGGGAAAACCCTTCTGTGCACTATTGTTCGGTGGCCGGGGCTCTTCGTCGTCATCGCTATGCAGCCCCTTGTCGGTATTTTCGGCATTTAACTTGCCTGCCTGCTTGAACACCCAACAATCCATGTTGGTGTGATTGGCCGGCTTTTCGGGGGTGCCATGTATCTGGCACAAGCGGTCGAGTATTCGGTCCAAACTGGACGGGCCCCTAGGATTTCTTTTGAATGGCTTTTTCCGCTGACTGGATTTCTAGCCTCTGAATCCGGCATTAACTGCCGTATCCTCAACATTATCACCATTAATGCGGCGCTTCTGCTTGTTGCGACGCAAACTGTCACTACTGTCCCTGGTATCCGAATTACCAGGGTTCTTGGTCATATTGTTGCTACGAGCAAGCCAGCTGTCTTCTCCTGCGCAAAAGCAGGTCATGAGTGTCATGAGTGCTGCCATAGATTTCGGCTTTTCCTGTCCAAGGTGCCGGGCAAGCCACTCATCACGGATATTGTGCTTGAAGGCTGCTAGGGCCTCTGCGTCCAGACAGTCGGCTATTTGTTTTTTCTTTGTTAGGAACCGTGTCCAGAATTGCCTGGCCGATTCCTCTGGCTGCTGAATTACGTGGCTTAGGTCATCGGCGTCTGGTGGTCGCACATAAGTGCCCTGGAAATTGTCGAGGAATGTGGCTTCTAGGTCCTCCCAATTACTGATTGATCCTGCTAGCAAGCTGTTAAGCCAATGCCGAGCTGGTCCTTTAAGCTTGAGTGGGAGGTATTTGATGGCGTGGAGATCATTGCCGCGGGCCGTGTGGATATGAAGGAGATAATCCTCGATCCATACCGCAGGATCTGTTGTGCCATCATATGATTCGATGTTTACGCGTTTGAAACCCTCGGGGATTTGATGATCCATTACTTTGTCTATGAAGCATAGTGGGTGTGCGTCGCCTCTGTACTGGGCTATATCAGGACGTAGCTCCAATGAGCTTTGTCTACTGTGTTCGGCCCTACCGGATTTGTGTCCGGCGTGACGGTTACCGTCTCGAGTCGTGGGGCACCCACACGATCCGTAGATCGATCTTGTTTGCCTTGCCTTGTCCTCCAACATATCTCGCAGGTCAGGCGTATTTTCCCGTGCCTTGGTACGGGGTGCGGCTTGAGTGGAGGGCCGAGAGGCCTCTCTGTTGCGGCCACGAGGTGGCCGATCGGCCGTATCAAGTGCTGGTGATGTAGGATTAAGTGCTTCCTCCTATAATCGGGGTAGCAACCTGCGCTTTGGGTAGCTCTTGGAGGGGCGTTCGAGTTTATGCTCTTCGGCCGCAAGGACTTCAGTCCATCTGTCGACTAGCAAATCTTGATCAGCTCTAAGCTGTTGCTGTTTTTTCTTGAGGCTTGTTACCGTGGCCATAAGCCTGCGTTGAAAATGCTCTTGCTCGATGGGATCCTCTGGCACGACGAATTCGTCGTCGTCGAGGCTTGCCTCGTCTTCAGAGGGAGGCATATAATTATCGTCCTCGACCTCTCTGTCTGCCGCTCTCTCATGAGGGCTGGCTTCTCCATCCTCCTGTGCTGAATCTTGCTGGAGGGGGTTTTCTTCGGCACTCTCTGGAGTATTATTATCTCCTGTGCTGGAATCACCGTATTTGCTCTGGCAGGAATTTGAGCGGCGCCACTGACGCCGGCGCTTAGGCTGTTTCTTGGAGGGGTCATCCTCCGCTGTTCCATCGCCATCTCCTTCTTTTGGGGTGTCCACCATGTATATGTCATATGACGAGGTGGCTTTCCAGGGCACAATAGGCGTTGGTTCTTCATCGTCTCCTGCATCGGCGTCCATACCGTCGATGTCTTCGGAGTTGAAGTCGAGCATGTCGGTTAAATCGTCGATAGTGGCTACAAAGTGGGGGGTGGGTGGGCTTTGAATTTCTTCATCGTCCGTATCCCAACCTTATTGACCATAGTCCGTCCAGGGCTCTCCTGATAAAGAGAGAGACTTTAGTGTCTTCAAAATATCGCCGAAAGGCTAGTGCTGAAAGATGTCCGCGGCAGTAAACTCCATGATCGGCGCCCAATCGGATTCAATCGGCAGGGGTGAGGAGGGTTCGGAGTCCGGAGAGGAGTCCGGCTCCTTGGAGTCACGAGTCTCGCGGAATGTGGGGCTGGTGTTCGGCTCGATCGCCGTTGGGATCACAGCCCCGAGGCGGCGTCCAACCACCCATCCTCGATCAGCGCAGTTGGCTCCGAATTAAGGGTCGAAGGCGATGCAGGTGCGGCCTCTAGGGCACTGTTCGGCGGCAGAGCTAGGTCATG
The DNA here is from genome assembly GCF_056163025.1 of Triticum urartu. Lineage (NCBI taxonomy): Eukaryota > Viridiplantae > Streptophyta > Magnoliopsida > Poales > Poaceae > Triticum > Triticum urartu. Next base: position 417,226,475 of record NC_141873.1, on the reverse strand, counting down.
CTCGTCGTGACAGTGCGGCGCGCTCGACAGTGGCTCAAAACCGTCGAAGATCAAGTCCCCACGGATGTCAGCCGTGTAGTTTAAACTTCCAAATCTGACCTGACGGCCAGGGGCATAGCTTTCGATCTGCTCCAGATGGCCAGGTGAATTGGCCCGCAGTGCGAAGCCGCCGAAGACGAAGATCTGTCCGGGGGGAAGGTCTCACCCTGGACTGCATCGCTATTGATGATCGTAGGAGCCATCAAGCCTAACGGTGACGACACAGAGGAACTCTCAATGAAAGCACCAATGTCGGTGTCAAAACCGGCGGATCTCGGGTAGGGGGTCCCGAACTGTGCGTTTAGGCCGGATGGTAATAGGACGCAAGGGACACGAAGTTTTACCCAGGTTCGGGCCCTCTTGATGGAGGTAAAACCCTACGTCCTGCTTGATTAATATTGATGATATGGGTAGTACAAGAGTAGATCTACCACGAGATCGGAGAGGCTAAACACTAGAAGCTAGCCTATGGTATGATTGTTGTTCTGTATGTCGTCCTACGGACTAAAACCCTCCGGTTTATATAGACACCGGAGAGGGTTAGGGTTACACAAAGTCGGTTACAATGGTAGGAGATCTACATATCCGTATCGCCAAGCTTGCCTTCCACGCCAAGGAAAGTCCCTTCCGGACACGGGACGAAGTCTTCAATCTTGTATCTTCATAGTCCAGGAGTCCGGCTGAAGGTATAGTCCGGCCATCCGGACACCCCCTACTCCAGGACTCCCTCAGACGATGAATACGCACTTTTCCGGGTTAAGCCGCAAGTTCACCTAGCGTAGGCTCTTGAAGGTCTCCTCCAGGTCTTGGATCAAGGTTCTCACCTCCCGAGACTTCACCACAATGTTGTCAACGTAGGCCTCTGTGTTTCTCCTGAGCTGTGATACGTCCATTTTGCATCATGCCTTTATATCAATATTTATTGCATTATGGTCTGTTATTACACATTATGTCACAATACTTATGCCTATTCTCTCTTATTTTACAAGGTTTACATAAAGAGGGAGAATGCCGGCAGCTGTGATTTGGGACGGAAAAGGAGCAAATATTAGAGACTTTTCTGCACGGCTCCAAAAGTCTTGAAACTTCACAGATGATGTTTTCCAAATATATAAAAAACATTGAGCACAAGAACTTCACCAGGGGGCCCCACCCTTCCCACGAGGGTGGGGGCGCGCCCTACCCCCCTGGGCGCGCCCCCCTACCTCGTGGCCCCCTGGTGGCCCTCCAGTGACCATCTTCTTCTATATGGACTCTTTAGATGGAAAAAAATTATAAGCCATCTTCTCGGACGAAACTCCGCCGCCACGAGGCGGAACCTTGGCGGAGCCAATCTAGGGTTCTGGCGGGGCTGTTCTGCCGTGGAAACTTCCCTCCCGGAGGGGGAAATTGTCGCCATCGTCATCACCAATGCTCCTCTCATCGAGAGAGGGCAATCTCCATCAACATCTTCATCAGCACCATCTCATCTCAAAACCCTAGTTCATCTCTTGTATGCAATTCTTGTCTCCAAGTCCGGGATTGGTGCTAGTAGGTTGCTAGTAGTGTTAATTACTCCTTGTAGTTGATGCTAGTTGGTTTAATTGGTAGAAGATCATATGTTCAGATCCTATATGCACATTAATACCCCTCTGATTATGAACATGTTTATGCTTTGTGAGTAGTTACTTTTGTTCCTGAGGACATGAGAGAAGTCTTGCTATTAGTAGTCATGTGAATTTGGTATTCATTCGATATTTTGATGAGATGTATGTTGTCTCTCCTCTAGTGGTGTTATGTGAACGTTGACTACATGACACTTCACCATTATTTGGGCCTAGAGGAAGGCATTGGGAAGTAATAAGTAGATGATGGGTTGCTAGAGTGACAAAAGCTTAAACCCTAGTTTATGTGTTGCTTCGTAAGGGGCTGATTTGGATCCATATGTATCATGCTATGGTTAGGTTTACCTTAATACTTTTGTTGTATTTGCAGATGCTTGCAATAGAGGTTAATCATAAGTGGGATACTTGTCCAAGTAAGGGCAGCACCCAAGCACCGGTCCACCCACATACCAAATTATCGAAGTACCGAACGCGAATCATATGAGCGTGATGAAAACTAGCTTGACGATATTCCCATGTGTCCTCGGGAGTGCTTTGCATCATATGAGAGTTTGTCCAGGCTTGTCCTTTTCTACAAAAAGGATTGGGCCACCTTGCTGCACCTTATTTACTTTTGTTACTTGTTGCTCGTTACAAATTATCCTATCACAAAACTATCTTTTACACCTTATTTCAGTACTTGCAAAGAATTCCTTGCTGGAAACCGCTTATCATTTCCTTCTGCTCCTCATTGGGTTCGACACTCTTACTTATCGAAAGGACTACGATAGATCCCCTATACTTGTGGGTCATCAAGCTGACGCCCTAAAGCGATGTGCATCAGCCTCTGAAAGGTCGCGCCCGCGTTGTGCAGTCCGAAGGGCATGCAGGTGTAATAGTACACCCCACACGGGGTCAGGAAGGCTGTCTTCTCTATATCTTCCACCGCCATCTTGATTTGGTGATACCCTGAGAACGCATCCAAGAAGCATAGTAGGTCGCACTCGGCGGTGGAGTCGACGATCTAGTCGATGCGCGGGAGAGGGAACAGATCTTGTGGGCATGCCTTGTTGAGGTTGGTGAAGTCGACGCACATCCGCTCCTTCCTGCCTTTCTTCGGCACCACGACTCGGTTCGCCAGCCATTCGGGGTACCTAACCTCATGAATGGCACCTGCCGCCTCCAGCTTGCGGGTCTCTTGGACGATGAAGGCCTGCTTCTCCGTGGACTACCGCCTTGCTCGCTGCTTCACGGGGCGCACATTGGGGCATACCCTCAAGTGGTGCTGAATCACCTCTCTCGGGACCCCCACCAGCTGATTGGGCTCCCATGCGAATATTTCCTTGTTCGCTTGCAAGAACTTCACCAATGCTTCCTCCCGACTGGGGTTAAGGCTGGCACCTATGGTGAAGGTTGCTCCTGAGGGGCCGTCCTCATCGACCGGCACCTTCTTGGTTTCTGCCTTGTCTTGGGTGAATAGCTGCTTCTTCTTGGTTGGCGCGGCCTCCTTGGCCTTGGGGCACCGGCGCCAACAGGCTTCGCCGCCGCAGCGGTCCTGAAGGCAAGTTTGGGTGCCATCACGGCCTCCTTGGTATCCCCCTTGACAGTGAGGACACCTTTGCTTCCAGGCATCTTCATGAGGTTGTAGACTGGATGAGTCGCCGCCATGAACTAGGCCAGAGCCGGGTACCCAAGGATGGCGTTGAACAGGAGGCCGATGCGGGCGATGTCGAAGTCGGCCAGCTCGGTGCGGTAGTTGTCGCGCATGCCGAAGGTCAGGGGAGGCGGATCTGCCCCAGGGAGCGGGCAATGCCGCCGCCAACTCCTGAGAAAGGCTTGTTGAGGATGAGCCGCTCCCGTGGCACGTGAAGAAGGCTGCAGGCCTGCGGGTTTGGTGACGGCTACGTCGCAGATGGTGGGCGTGCAGACCATCGGAAGCATGCCCAAGCCGGTGGTGGTGATGGGTTGGTCTTCTGAGCTGAAGGTGAGGTCGGATTCAGGCGCGGCCTAGCCCGGCGGAGCCCCCGAGCGCGTGGAAGCGGCACCGATCTAGCGGAGGAACCGCTTGATGTGGCACTCTGAAGGCGGTGCCTATGAGCCGCCTAGCAGGGCCGCGATCGCGTGGTGTGCCGGTGCCGCGTAGCGCGCGGTGAAGAGGTCGCATAGCTCCTCCCAAGACGCCACCGTGGATCCTAGAAGGTTGAGCAGCCAGGCGCGCGGCTCGCCGACCAGGGCCATGGGAAGCCAGTTGGCCATGACCTTGTCATCACCCCCGGCTTCGAGGACGGCCTCCTCGTAAGCCAGCAGGAAAGCTGACGGGTCCGCCGCGCCGTCGTAGTGCGGCGGCATCTCTGGCTTGAACTTGGGCGGCCACTACACCCGCCGCAGGGCGGGGGCCAGGGGTCGGAGCCCCCTAGTCTCGTTGTCAATGCTGGCCGTCAATAGTCGGCGGCAGGGCGCCTGCCTTGTGGGTGAAGCGCGGTGTCGACGGAGCACAGATCGACGGACGAGAAGCTATGTCGCACCCCTACCTGGCGCGCCAAATGTTGGATCACGGGTTCCGACAAAACCTTAAGGTTCGAACACTAGGGTGCGCGCGAAGGTTTTCTCCCTATCGATCCACGCCCTAGCTGTCTAAGATCTTGCGGACAAACTCGACGAACTCACGACATGGAAAGACACAACATTTATACTGGTTTGGGCCACCGTTGTGGTGTAATACCCTACTCCAGTGTGGTGGTGGTGGATTGCCTCTTGGGCTGATGATGAACAGTACAAGGGGAAGAACAACCTCCTGAGGTTGAGGTGTTCTTGTGCTTGGTGAACTTGTGTCGGTGAGATGATCTTGGATCTGCTCTCGACTTGTGATGGGGTCGATCCTCCACTACTATGGTGGCTAGTTCTACTTATATAGGCCCTGTTCCTCTCCCCAAATATTGAGCGGGAAGGGGGCCAACAGCGGCCAATTTAGAAGGGGACAGCTAGTACAAGCTATCCTGACAAAAGGTGGTCTTCGCCTGCAAAAGGCTCTGGTGATGACGCCGTCTTGGGCTCCATGGTGACCTTCGTCCTACCGTCCTTCTGGTCTTGGTCTTGTTGCACCAATATGGAAACCTTTCCTTGATGCCTCGGTACTCCGCGCCCATGCTTGCCCCCTTAGCACCAAAGAGGAAACAAGGACACTGCGCGCGCTGGCGCCTGCCTGGTCTCGATCGTCATGGCTCGCGTCACGAGGGCCTCGCAAGGTTTTCCTTGCCTTGATCTCTCCGCCCCTCGTGAGCCTGCCTGGCAAGGCCGCTCTTGAGGAGGTCTTGCGTCGTGCGCCTCGTGAGGCTTCGCCCCTCGTGAGGGTCTTGAATTCCTTGTCGTTGAAGATGGGTCGTACAGAACTGCCAGCCCAGCCACGCCGTGGGGCTTAGACAGGCAAGTCTGGGGACCCCCGTTCCCAAAACACCGACAGCACGTGCTGTGGCGAGTTCGTCGTGCGCGGCTGAACCGGCGTACCCGTCTCAGGTGCTTTGACCTGGTTTACCACTGCCGGGTTACTGGTTCCTACTCCTGGCGTGTTAAAGAGATTTCTTGCCTCTTAAACCGAGGGCAAACGAGTCTGATGCCTCCTCCTCATGACTTCGTTTGAAGCGTTCTGATCTAGCATGAGCCAGTAAGACTGCGACTGAATCCATTGTGCCTGAGCATCCAAAGCAGCCCGCTCCTCGGCCATCCTAGCGTTTTCCGTGCTTAGCTCCTCCTTGGCCTACGCTATCTCATCGCATAATTTTGCGACCGCCGCATTATGCTGATCCTGATCCTCGAGTTAACCACTGCTGTTAACAATGCCGTGATCTTATCCAGTAAGTCAGTTAAGACCCGACCCGATGGGCGCACCGGGTCTCCTGCCCCGGCAGCCGTTGCCGCTGCTGACCCGGAAATCAGCTCTGCTACCGTCGACGAGTGCTACACGGGCTGTGTACCGGCCATGAAGATTGCAACCCGGTTTGGTGACTCGCAGGGGTCTAGAATACTGTCGCCATCAGAACAGCCCCCAAGCCGGCTGTCTTGCAGTTGATACAGTGACTCGGTCTCACCACTGGACGACTCGCCATCAGAGTAAACAACGGTCTCACCACCAGATGCTGATCTATCCTCAGGTTCTGCTCTATGGATAAACCCCACGAAGGTATGATTCATGGCGGGCCAAACCCGAGCCGGTCTCGCATGGTGAGCTGTCTCGATGATGTCGGTGCTGATGTTGGGCTTAGGGCCCGGTTCGCCAATCTTGCTGATGAAGAAGTGAATTCCACCAAAGGGGACCCGGTACCCGTACTCAATTGAGCCGGCCTCGGGGGCCCAGCATGCGTCGTCGATGTAGAGCTTGCTGCGCCGACTCTTGGTCATCCGGCCCATTGCGTATCCTTGATCCCTTCAAAGTTGCCCTATAAGAACTTGAAACCATCATGAGATAGCCCCACAGTGGGCGCCAACTGTCGTGGAATTGTCACGCCAGATGTCCTACTGTGAGGACTTAGTCGTGGAATCATCGCAATGAGGTTAGCATAAGGGGTTTAATCAAGACAAATGACACGAGGTGTTTATACTGGTCCGGCCCCTTGCGATGAAGGTAAAAGCTTAATCTAGTTGGAGGTGGTATTGGTATGGTTTCGATGAGCAGGGAGCAAATCCACTTAACCTGGCTCTTGATCTGTTGTTTCTTGTCCTAAGCCGCCGCTGGGTCATCCACTTATATACACGGGTTGACGCCCTGCGGCGTACAGAGTCCCGGCCGGCTCATACAACGTATCCAGCTTGGTGACCTTTCTTACATGCCTTACAATACAAGTCTATATACATGGCGGTTTATATCCGTGGCCCTTAAGCCGCCTTCGGGTTTGGGCCCTCTACTAAGCCTATCTATGAACCGCCATTGTTAATATGCTCTTGGGATTCATTGAGATGAACCACCATGGGGATGACCCGGCTCCTCCTGGGCGGGTCATACCTGATAGTCATATCCCCAACAGAACTCCATGCAGACATACGATCCTGGGCATATATATCTTGGCCAAGTTCGCACTCGTATAAGTGGTTTTCACGGGGATGAAGTGGACCACTTTGGTCAAGCGATCAATGATACGTCTCCGTCGTATCTACTTTTCCAAACACTTTTACCCTTGTTTTGGACTCTAACTTGCATGATTTGAATGGAACTAACCCAGACTGACGCTGTTTTCAGCATAATTACCATGGTGTTATTTATGTGCAGAAACAAAGGTTCTCGGAATGATCTGAAACTTCATGGAACACCTTTTCGGAAAATATAAAAAATCCCTGCAAAAGTTGAAGGCTAGGGGGCCCACCACCTGTCCACGAGGGTGGGGGCGCGCCCCCTACCTCATGGGCCCCCTGGAGCTCATCCGACTCCAACTCCAACTCTATATATTTGGTTTCAGGGAGAAAAAAATCAGAGGGAAGAAATCATTGTGTTTTACGATACGGAGCCGCTGCCAAGCCCTAAAACCTCTCGGGAGGGCTGATCTGGAGTCCATTCGGGGCTCCGGAGAGGGGAATCCGTCGCCATCCTCATCATCAACCATCCTCCATCACCAATTTCATGATGCTCACTGCCGTGCATGAATAATTCCATCGTAGGCTTGCTGGACGGTGATGGGTTGGATGGGATATATCATTAATCGAGTTAGTTTTCTTAGGGTTTGATCCCTAGTATCCACTATGTTATGAGATTGATGTTGATATGACTTTGCTATGCTTAATGCTTGTCACTAGGGCCCGAGTGCCATGATTTCAGATCTAAACCAATTATGTTTTCATCAATATATGAGAGTTCTTGATCCTATCTTGCAAGTCTATAGTCACCTATTATGTGTTATGATCCGTTAACCCCGAAGTGATAATAATAGGGATACTTACCGGTGATGACCGTAGTTTGAGGAGTTCATGTATTCACTATGTGTTAATGCTTTGTTCTGGTACTCTATTAAAAGGAGGCCTTAATATCCCTTAGTTTCCGTAAGGACCCCGCTGCCATGGGAGGGTAGGACAAAAGATAACATGCAAGTTCTTTTCCATAAGCACGTATGACTATATTCGGAATACATGCCTACATTACACTGATGAACTGGAGCTAGTTCTGTGTCACCCTAGGTTATGACTGTTACATGCTGAACCGCATCCGGCATAATTGTCCATCTCTGATCCATTGCTTACGAGCTTTCCATATATTGTTCTTCACTTATTTACTTTTTCGTTGCTATTGCTATCATCACTACAAAATACCAAAAACATTACTTTTGCTACCGTTACCTTTTGCTACCACTACCACTACTATCATATTACTTTGCTACTAAACACTTTGCTGCAGATACTAAGTTTCCAGGTGTGGTTGAATTGATAACTCAGCTGCTAATACTTGAGAATATTCTTTGGCTCCCCTGGTGTTGAATCAATAAATTTGGGTTGAATACTCTACCCTCGAAAACTGTTGTGATCCCCTATACTTGTGTGTTATCAAGACTATTTTTGGCGCCGTTGCCAGGGAGCACAGCTCTATTCTTTGAGTCACTTGGGATTTATATCTTCTTATCATTATGAAGAACTTGAGAGATCCAAAAACCAAGATTTATCCCTCAACTACGAGGGGAGGTAAGGAACTGCCATCTAGCTCTGCACTTGATTCACCTTCTGTTATGAGTAAGCTTGCGACACCTAAACTTGCTTCTGCTATTCGTTCTGATATGTCGCATGTTATTGATGATCCCACTTCTTCTATGCATGATACTTACGATGAAACTACTTCTATGCTTGATACTACTGTGCCACTTGGTGAATTTCTTGATGAACAACTTGCTAGGGCTAGAGAGAATGAAAATATTGAATCTGATAATACTGATGAAATTGATGATGAAGACTTACCTGTTATTCCTAAGGGTTATGTTTTTGATAAAGAAGTTTCTTTAGCTATTTTAGCTTGCAAAGATAGATACGAACTCAAGAGGTTATTAGCTAAATGGAATCAGCAACCTCTAAATGCTAGAATGAAACCTGACCCTGCTTTTGCTACTTCACCTATCTGTGTTACCGATAAGGATTATGAATTCTCTGTTGATCCTGATATAATTACTTTGGTTGAATCTGATCCTTTTCATGGCTATGAATCTGAAACTCTTATGGCACATCTTACTAAATTAAATGATATAGCTACCCTGTTCACTAATGATGAGAGAACTCGTTACTTTTATATCCTTCAAATATTTCCGTTCTCATTAAAGGGTGATGCTAAGATATGGTTTAATTCTCTTGATCCTGGTTGTGTGCGTAGTCCCCAGGATATGATTTATTACTTCTCTGCTAAATATTTCCCTGCTCATAAGAAACAAGCTGCTTTAAGGGATATATATAATTTTGTGCATATTGAAGAAGAGAGTCTCCCACAAGCTTGGGGGAGGCTTCTCAAGTTACTTAATGGTTTAACTGATCATCCTCTTAGGAAAAATGAAATACTTGATATCTTTTATAATGTACTAACCGATGCTTCTAGAGATTACATGGATAGTTGTGCTGGTTCTGTTTTCAGAGAAAGAACACCGGATGAAGCTGAAATTCTATTGAATAATATGTTGACAAATGAAAATAATTGGACACCTCCTGAGCCAGTTCCCGAGCCTATTCCTAAACCAACTCCGAAGAAGAGGGGTGTTCTATTTCTCAGTCCTGAAGATATGCAAGAGGCAAAGAAATCTATGAAAGAAAAAGGTATTAAAGCCGAAGATGTTAAGAATTTACCTCCTATTGAAGAAATACATGGTCTTAATTTACCGCATGTTGAAGAAATATATGATCCTAATCCATTACCTATTGAAGAAACTCGTGGTCTTGATAACCCGACACAGGTAGTAAAGGTAAATTCTCTCTATAGATATGATAAAGCTGAAATCCCATTTACTAAGTTTGCTAACCCATTCTTAGATGAGTTTGATAAATTTATAGCTAAGCAAGAAGATTTTAATGCTTATTTGGGTAGACAATTGAAATACAATTCAAATATGCTTGAATACTTGGGTGATTATATGGCTAATGCCAAAGGTGAACTTAAACTTATTAATAAACATGCTTCTATGGTTACCACTCAAGTAGAACAAGTACTTAAAGCTCAAAATGATTTGCTCAATGAATTGAATAGTAAGAATAATGATAACGTTGTTAGAGTTATGACTAGAGGTGGCAAAATGACTTAGGAACCTTTGTATCCTGAAGGCCACCCTAAGAGAATTGAGCAAGATTCTCAGAGAAATAATGTAGATGCACCTAGTCCTTCTAATAGGAAGAGAAACAAAAATGATAGGACTTTGCATGCTTCTAGTAAACCTATCGTTGAACCACCTAAGAATCCAAATGATATTTCTATCTCTGATGCTGAAACACAATCTGGTAATGAACCTGAAACTAGTGATAATGTTAATGATAATGTTCATGATGATGCTCAACCTAGTAATGATAATGATATAGAAATTGAAACTGCTGTTGATCTTGATAACCCACAATCAAAGAATAAACGTTATGATAAGAAAGACTTTGTTGCTAGGAAACATGGTAAAGAAAGAGAACCATGGGTTCAGAAACCCATGCCTTTTCCTCCCAAACCATCCAAGAAAAAGGATGATGAGGATTTTGAGCGCTTTGCGGAAATGATTAGACCTATCTTTTTGCATATGCTATTAACTGATATGCTCAAAATGAATCCTTATGCTAAGTATATGAAAGATATTGTTAGTAATAAAAGAAAGATACCGGAAGCTGAAATTTCCACCATGCTTGCTAATTATACTTTTAAGGGTGGAATACCAAAGAAACTTGGAGATCTAGGAGTACCAACTATACCATGCTCTATTAAAAGAAACTATGTTAAAAATGCTTTATGTGATCTGGGAGCCGGTGTTAGTGTTATGCCTCTCTCTTTATATCCTAGACTTGATTTGAATAAGCTGACACCTACTGAAATATCTTTGCAAATGGCTGATAAATCAACTGCTATACCTGTCGGTATTTGTGAGGATGTGCTTGTTGTAGTTGCAAATGTTAATATTTTAATGGACTTTGTTATTCTTGATATTCCCGAGGACAATAGTATGTCTATTATACTTGGAAGACCCTTTTTGAATACTGCAGGGGATGTTATTGATTGCACTAAAGGCAATGTCACTTTGAATGTTAATGGTAATGAGCATATGGTACACTTTCTGAGGAAACAACCTCAAGTGCACAGTATCAATTCTATTGGAAAAATTCCATCAATTATATTTGGAGGTTTTGAATTTCCTCTTCCTACTGTCAAGAATAAATATGATATTCTTATTATTGGGGATGTGCATATCCCCATTGAGGTAACATAGTGTTATTCGAAATTTCTCCGGTTCCATGTTATTCGGAATGAGTTTGTTAACAAGACCTGATCAACGTTGTTAGTGGATTCCTTTTTATGAGCATGAGATGGATGAAACTAGAGGGCACAACCTTCTGTACCCCGCTTTTACTTTCTGTTATTATATTAAATAAAATAAAAATAGTATTTTTTGTCTGTTATCTGAATTATCCGTGCAATATAAAAATACCCGAAAATAAAAGTTCTCCAAATGCCCTGAAATTTAAATATGATTTTTTCTGGAATATTTGAGAATATTTGGCACTAAGAACACAACAGGAGGAGCTAGCACCTAGCCACGAGGGTTAGGGGCGCGCCCTACCCCCTGGGCACGCCCCCTGCCTCATGGGCCCACGGTGGCACTCCTTCTTCCTCCCACAAACACGAATAACCAGCTCAAACCCGAGTCCAAGCTCGTTTTGCTGCCATTTTCGATCTCCTTGCTCAAAGCACCTCTCACAAAACTGCTTGGGGAGATTGTTCCTTGGTATGTGACTCCTCCATTGGTCCAATTAGTTTTTGTTCTAGTGCTTTATTCATTGCAAATTTGTGCTGCCTAGGTGACCATGTTCTTGAGCTTGCATGTCAAATTTATATGGTTCCAAGTAGTTTTGATGCATGATATAGGCTCTAGGCACTTGTAGGAGTAGTTGCTATCAATATTATTGAGTTTAGTTTACTTTTATTTTGAAGTTACTAAAAAATTTAGAAATTTTCAGAGAATAATGAAGAGACTTTTGAGGGGCTCATCGAGCCGAATTTCGAAGTAAAAGTCATAGAAGCCCAAGTAGAATCTGCCTCACACCGTGGAGGTTCGGTCGTGTGAATTGCCTTCCGATGATTTCTTGAGAGCAGCCGAGATTTATGAAGATTTTTATGAATTGGCTAAGGATGCAGGCCTCACCGCTTTCCTCCATGACCAACGCGATCAGTATCTCCTACTCACAAATATCTTTGTGCAAAACTTTCATTTCCATTCTAGGAGCTCACCACCTACAGTGGAATTTTATTTATTTGATGAGCATAAGGAGATGTCACTTTATGATTTTTGTCGGGTTTGTTTGGTCCCTTTCGAGGGCACGACAGAGGAACCACATTGCAGCGATGTGGATGGCTTTATTGATATCATCATTGTAGGGGAAATAAGGAAGGTTTTCGATGCATGAATCACTAGCATACATTTTCCTATTTTACGCTATTTTGCATTATTTGCTAGTCATTGCTTAATTGGTCGCGGAAACTGTGGAAACCTTAGTGTTCCTGATATTATTATTTTGCTCCATAGTTTATTAAGTGATAACTCTATTAGTATGGGCGGCATTATTGCTAAACGGTTAAGTCTGAACCGTACAAAGGGCCCCATCTTTGGTGGCATCTATGCTTCACGCCTAGCTGCACATTTTAACATACCTATTAGGCATTATGAGAAGGAAGAAAAAGTGTTGCCTTGTGTTTATTTAGATTATAAGAGTATGGTGGCACATGATTTTATTGTTAAGAATAGGGAAGGAGAGCTTAAATACAAATTGTTCTTTGATAATCATCATCCTGAGCCTATTACCCTGCCTGCTCCTTCCATGTTTGATTTATCTGCAGGCTAGTACCTTGTTCCGTTAGAGGCTATTCACGCCTATCGGAACCCTACATCAGCCACAGAGCCAGAGCCAGAACCACAAGTTGATCCTCCATGACGATCTAATTACCAGTGGGATCCAGAGATGATTGCCAACCAGTGGCAATCAGAGTCTTCTTCTTTGCAGTACGACCCCAACTATTATTATGGATATCTGCCAGACCAGCCGTGGCCATAGACCAACTTAGGGCAAAAGCCTAAGCTTGGGGGAGTACGTATTTCTCACCGACATCACATTTATGTTCACACACTCATTGCCAGATGTCGGTGCTCATACTTTTTCATTGTATCATCCATGCTAGTTTATTTTCCTTTTTATGCTTTCTTCTTCTGTGTTTAATAAATCTTAAGAAAAACCAAAAAAATTAGTTGTAGCTTTTAATTAGTTTACTTTCCATGCTTGTAGTAGTAATTAAAAAGAAAACCCAAAAATATTTCCTGTTCTCCTTTTGCTTGTTGGGAGCTTTCCCGTGTAAATAGTTTTATTTCTTTTATTTTCTTTGGGGTCGATAGGAGAAGACCATGATTAAATTGTAGAAGTAGCTCTTATATGCATAATTGTTGATCTGACAAAAGAGCCCATATTGCCTTCTCTTCTCCTGTTTATTGAATGCTTGCAGATTCGAGCTTAGTCCAATGCACGCGCACTATTATTATTATTCATATCGTTCGGTCGTGCAAGTGAAAGGCAATTATGACGATATATGATGGACTGACTGAGATGAGAAAAGTTGGAATGAACTCGACCTCTTTTGTTTTTGTAAATATGATTAGTTCATCGTTCCTGCTTCAGCCTATTATGAATAAACATGTTTGCAATGACAGCTAGAGATCATAGTTCTTGTGCCATGCTTGATTAGCTATGAGTTATAATGGTTTACCTTGCATGCCAACATGCTATTAAAATGGTTGTGATGTGGTATGATAGGGTGGTATCCTCCTCTGAATGATTTAAGTGACTTAACTTAGCGCATGTTCATGCATGTAGTTGAAACAAAATCAACATAGCCTTCACAATATTTATGTTCATGGTGGATTATATCCTACTCATGCTTGCACTCGGTGTTGATTAATTTTAATGCATGTTCATGACTGTTGTCGCTCTCTAGCTGGCCGCATCCCAGTCTTTTGCTAGCCTTCACCTGTACTAAGCGGGAATACTTCTTGTGCATCTAATCCCATAAACCCCAAAGTTATTCCATATGAGTACACCATACCTACCTATATACGGTATCTACCTGCCGTTCCAAGTAAATTTGTATGTGCCAAACTCTAAACCTTCAAATAAATATCCTGTTTTGCATGCTCGAATAGCTCATGTATCAACTAGGGCTGTCCGTATCTTACATGTTAGGCGGGTTATTCTCAAGAGGAGTGGACTCCACTCCTCACTCACGAGAAAGTGGCTGGTCACCGGGATGCCCAGTCCCATGCTTTATGCAAACTAAATCAAAATAATTGCAAACAAAACTCCCCCTGGCACTCTTGTTAGTTGGAGGCACTCGTTGTTTCGAGCAAGCCACGGATTGATGCTTGTTGGTGTAGGGGGAGTATAAATTTTACCATTCTGTTTGGGAACCGCCTATAATGTGTTTAGTATGGAAGATATCGCCATCTCATGGTTGTTATGTTGACACTGAAAGTATACCGCTCAAAATATTATTCATCTCTATTTAAAAACTGAGCTCTGGCACCTCTATAAATCCCCGCTTCCATCTGCGAAGGGCCTATCTATTTAGTTTTATGCTGAGTCATCATCTTCTTATTAAAAAGCACCAGTTGGAGAGCACCGCTCTCATCTGCATTCATTATTGTTAGTTTACATTGAGTATGACTTGACTGGATCTCTTTTACCATGAATTACAATGTCTAGTCAGTCCTTGATCTTTAAAGGTGCTCTGCATTTATGTTTTGCGGTCTCAGAAAGGGCTAGCGAGATACCATCTTGTTATATCATATTATGATTGTTTTGAGAAAGTGTTGCCATCTGAGATTTATTATTATTGCTCGCTAGTTGATTATGCCATTGATATGAGTAAACTAGAGACCTAAGCGTTATTGTGAATGTGGTTAGTTATAATCTTTGCTGAAAACTTGAATGGTGGCTTTACATATTTACAACAACAAGCGCAAATGGAGTTTGTAAAAGTTTTTCTTTATCACTTTAAGTTTATCAACTGAATTGCTTGAGGACAAGAAAAGGTTTAAGCTTGGGGGAGTTGATACGTCTCCGTCGTATCTACTTTTCCGAACACTTTTGCCCTTGTTTTGGACTCTAACTTGCCTGATTTGAATGGAACTAACCCGGACTGATGCTGTTTTCAGCAGAATTACCATGGTGTTATTTATGTGCAGAAACAAAAGTTCTCGGAATGACCTGAAACTTCACGGAACACCTTTTCAGAAAATATAAAAAATCCTTGCAAAAGATGATGGCCAGGGGGGCACCACCTGTCCACGAGGGTGGGGGCGCGCCTGCCCCCCTAGGGCGCGCCCCCTACCTCGTGGCCCCCCTGGAGCTCCTCCAACTCCAACTCTATATATTTGGTTTCGGGGAGAAAAAAATCAGAGAGAAGAAATCATTGCGTTTTACGATACGAAGCCGCCGCCAAGCCCTAAAACCACTCGGGAGGGCTGATCTAGAGTCCGTTCGGGGTTCCGAAGAGGGGAATCCGTCGCCATCATCATCATCATCAACCATCCTCCATCACCAATTTCATGATGCTCACCGCCATGCGTGATTAATTCCATCATAGGCTTGCTGGACGGTGATGGGTTGGATGGGATCTATCATGTAATCGAGTTAGTTTTGTTAGGGTTTGATCCCTAGTATCCACTATGTTCTGAGATTGATGTTGCTATGACTTTCCTATGCTTAATGCTTGTCACTAGGGCTCGAGTGCCATGATTTCAGATCTGAACCTATTATGTTTTCATCAATATATGAGAGTTCTTGATCCTATCTTGCAAGTCTATAGTCACCTATTATGTGTTATGATCAGTTAACCCTGGAGTGACAATAATCGGGATACTTACTGGTGATGACCGTAGTTTGAGGAGTTCATGTATTCACTATGTGTTAATGCTTTGTTCCAGTACTCTATTAAAAGGAGGCCTTAATATCCCTTAGTTTCCGTAAGGACCCCGCTGCTATGGGAGGGTAGGACAAAAGATGTCATGCAAGTTCTTTTCCATAAGCACGTATGACTATATTTGGAATACATGCCTACATTACATTGATGAAGTGGAGCTATTTCTGTGTCACCCTAGGTTATGACTGTTACATGATGAACCGCATCCGGCATAATTCTCCATCACTGATCCATTGCCTACGAGCTTTCCATATATTGTTCTTCGCTTATTTACTTTTCTATTACTATTGCTATCATCACTACAAAATACCAAAAACATTACTTTTGCTACCATTACCTTTTGATACCGCTACCACTACTATCATATTACTTTGCTACTAAACACTTTGCTGCAGATACTAAGTTTCCGGGTGTGGTTGAATTGACAACTCAACTGCTAATACCTAAGAATATTCTTGGGCTCCCCTTGTGTCGAATCAATAAATTTGGGTTGAATACTCTACCCTCAAAAACTATTGCGATCCCCTATACTTGTGGGTTATCAATCAACTACTACCCAGATGGAGTCATATCCTGATGTTGTCCTGGGTAATCCAGTGATAAAGTCCATGCCAAGTTTATCTCACATCCATTCGGGTATCCGCATAGGCTGTAATAATACATCTGGCTTCTGGTGTTCTGCCTTAACTCTCTGACATACATCACATACTTCTATATACTCGGCAATATCCTTCTTCATACCTATCCACCAGAAACGTTCCTTCAAATCCAAATACATCTTGGTGTTTCCTGGGTGAATCGAGTATGGCGAATCATGAGCCTCCTGAAGTATTAACTTCCTGATCTCCGGGTCATTGGGCACATAGATTCGGTCCTCAAACCATAAAGTCTCGTGCTGATCTTCACAAAATCCTTTGGCCTTTCCTTTTCTCATCTTTTCCCTTATTTCAGCAATCTCCTTATCAGTCTTCTGGGCTTCTCGAATCTTTCCCAACAATGTGCACTGAACCTCCAATGCTGCTACAAAACCTCTCGGAACTATCTCCAAACAAAGTTCCCTGAGATCTTTAGCTAACTCCCGTGGTAATCCTCCGTCTAAGAGAGTATTAACATAACTCTTGCGGCTCAAAGCGTCTGCTACTACATTGTCCTTTCTTGGATGATAATGCAACTTCATATCATAATCCTTTATGAGCTCCAACCATCTCCTCTGCCTAAGATTCAACTTCTTTTGCGTGAAAATGTACTTCAAACTCTTGTGATCCGTGTAACATCGCAACGGTTTCCAATAAGGAAATGTCTCCAGGTCTTGAGCGCATGCACTACAGATGCTAACTCCAAATCATGCATGGCATAATTCAACTCATAAGGTCAAAACTGACGTGAGGCATATGACACAACTCTTCCGTCTTGCATAAGTACACCTCCAAGTCCCAGGCGAGAAGCATCGCAATACACTTCGAAATCCTTGCGTATATCCGGAAGAATTAGCACTAGGGCTGTAACTATACGTTTCTTCAACTCCTCGAAACTGGCCTCACATTCTTCAGTCCATTTGAACTTGGTGTCCTTCTTCAACAATTCTGTCATGGGCTTCGCAATCTTGGAAAAATACTCAATGAACCTCCTATAGTATCCTGCGAGTCCAAGAAAACTGCGGATCTCTCCAACTCAGGTGGCTGCCAACCACTCAGTGACAGATTGAACCTTGGTAGGGTCTACCGCTATACCTTCTCCTGATATAACATGTCCAAGAAATCTAACTCCATTCAAACAAAATTCACAGTTGCTGAACTTGGCATATAGCGGATGTTCTCTGAGCTTCTCGAGAACTAAGCGCAAATGTTCCTTGTGTTCCTCTTCATTCTTCAAGTACACCAATATATCATCAATGAACACCACAACAAACTTATCCAAGAACTCCATGAACACCTTATTCATCATACTCATAAAATAGGCAGCGGCGTTAGTCAATCCAAAAGACATGACTGTGTACTCATATAGCCCATACCTTGTGGTAAAAGTTGTCTTGGGTATATCCTGTTCATGGATCTTCAACTGGTTGTATCCTGATCGAATATCGACCTTGGAGAATACTTTGGCTCCCTGTAGCTGGTCAAACAAATCATTGATAATCGGTAGTGGGTACTTGTTCTTGATTGTTACTTCATTCAATGCACGATAATCAACAACCATTCTCAAAGATCCATCCTTCTTCTCAACTAAGAGCACTGGGGCTCCCCACGGTGATGAACTTGGTCGAATATAACCTTTCTCCAATAACTCCTTAATCTGCTTCTTAATTTCCTCTAGATCATTCACGGGCATCCGATATGGTCTCTTCGATATTGGTCCGGTGCCTGGCAACAGCTCTATAAAAAATTCTATGTCTCGATCTGGTGGCATGCCTGGTAATTCCTCTGGAAATACATCCGCGTAATCCTTCACTACAGGCACTTCCTCCTGAACAACTCCCGAGAGGGAATTTACTTGAGTCCTCCTTGGTGCATGCCTAGAGACATACTTGATCCTCTTTCCCTCAGGGGTGGTGAGAAGTATCTATTTACTAGCACAATCGACGTTTCCTCCATACTTCGATAACCAATCCATACCTAGTATTATATCCAATCCTTGTGACTCCAAAATTATCAAGTATGAGGGGAATATGTGGCTACCAATGGTTAAAGGTAACCGATCACACCATCGACTAGCCATATACTCTGCTCCTGGCAAGCTTACTAACATGGGTGACCTAAGGGCTAAGGTTGGCAACTTAAACTTGTTCACAAATCCCCTTGATATTTATGAATGCGATGCACCGGTGTCAAATAGAACGAGAGAGGTAAATGACTTAATCAAAAACTTACCAAGCACTTCGTTAGGCTGCTCTTCAACTTCCTCCACGTTGATGTGTTTCACCTGACCTCTGGTGAAGGGATTGGGCTTCTTTCCAGAGCTTCCATTTCCGTTGCCATTCTTCAACTCAGAACAATCATTGGCGTAGTGTCCAGTCTTCCCGCATTTATAAGAGGTGAGATGACTTAGGTCCTTTTTAACGGGTGTTGTTGGGTTGGAACGGTTCTGGCTGCTGCTTCCTCCATTCCCATTTCCATTCTTAGGGCCACTATGGTTATGTGAACTTCCTCCATTATGAGTATGGCCTCCATGATTATGATGGGTATGTCCTCCCGAGTTTGGGGTAAAGCGAGGCTTCTGCTGAGCTCCAGAATTGTACTTCCCCTGTCCATACTTCCTTTTGCGGCTCTCTATCTGATGTTGCTTGCCTTCAACCATAAGAGCCATGTCTACCAACTCCTGGTAGTTAGTGAATGTTTCCACCATCAACTACATGCTCATCTCATCAATCATCGCTTCCATTAACTTCTCCTGCTTCACGGCATCTGGGCATAACAAGCTAACTTACTAAACTCATCCACATACTGTGCCATAGTATGATTTCCCTAGCGTAAGTTATGACACTCACGCTTCTTCATACTCATAGCTCCAGGTGAGACATGTGTTGTGCAAAAAGCTTGCTGAAACTGATCCCATGTGACATTAGCCACAGGGAAAGTGGTTGTGTAATTCTCCCACCATGAGGTTGCGGGTCCATCCAGTTGATGTGCGGAAAAGTGCACCTTCTCGGCATCTGTGCAACCTGCGGTGGTCAGCTCCCTTCTAGTCTTTCGGAGCCAGTCATCAGCAACAATCGGCTCGGTGCTACTAGAGAACACCGGCGGATTCAACCTTAGCAACTGGGCTAATTTGTCAACTGGAGGTGGTGGCGGTGGATTATTGTTGTTGTTGTTGCTGTTGTTGTTTTTGTTGTTGTTGCCTTGGTTCTGGACAAGCAACTGCATCAAGGCATTCTGATGTTGGATCAACTGAGTGAGCTTCGGTGGGAAGACAAATCCGGGGTCACGTCTCAGAGGCATATGATGGGTTTAGAGGGGTGAGAACAAAACATAGTGAGGTCTAAGGAGACATTCACTACCCATATGCACATGAGACAAACACATTCATTTCACACCACTCAATTCAAACATGGTCATACAAATCGATCTAAGCTACCATTACAAAATGCTCGGACTATTACTATATACATGTGGAAATACTACTGATAATATGGTGGTCGTCTAGAAATTTCGATCGGTGGAAGACTCCATGATATCTGCTCCAGCTTCGTCTTCATAATCATCATCATTATCGGGGTCGGAGTCAGTGTCGTCGGTTATGATGTAGTCTTCAAGATGGTTGTCCTCCTCAAGTTCGGGATCTCCCATGAATATTCCTAGCTTCTTCTTAAGGTCTTCATTCTTCCCAGTAGTACTGCAATTTCCTCTTCATATCCAATGGTTCCTGGTCATCACCTTCTTTATGTCTATCATGTTGGTGCACATTTCGTTCTCATGACGACGAATGTGCTGGTTTAACTCCTGGATGTAAGATGCAATGGATTTATCCCTCCAGGTGCAAATCATTTCCCATTGCTCATCTCGGCGTCCACATATCTGGTAGATGGTTGTAACACCCCGGATATGATTTACCTAATATGTAATCCAACTCTTCCCGTTTCCGGCGTTAAGTTACTTTATTTTCTCGGGTTCGCGTTTTTGTCTCCGTGTGTTGTTGTCGTTGTCATGCATCTCATATCATGTCATCATGTGCATTGCTTTTGCATACGTGTTCATCTCATGCATCCGAGCATTTTCCCAGTTGTCCATTTTGCATTCCGGCGCTCCGTTCTCCTCCGGTGGTCATTTCTACCTTTCTTTCGTGTGTGGGGATTAAACATTTCCGGATTGGACCGAGACTTGCCAAGCGGCCTTGGTTTACTACCGGTAGACCGCCTGTGAAGTTTCGTACCATTTGGCCTTCATTTGATGCTCCAACGGTTAACCGAGGGATCGAAAAGGCCTCGTGTGTGTTGCATCCCAACACCCTTCCAATTTGGCCCAAAACCCACCAAAATCCTCTCCATCATCTAGAGCGTTCGATCACTATCGCGTGGCCGAAAACCGCACCTCATTTGGACACTCCTAGCTCCCTCTATGCCTATAAATACCACCCCCATTCGAATTCCGGGCGAAACCCTAACCACCTTCCCCTCTCCGCGCCGGACATCTCCGTCCGCCGCCGGACACGCCGCGCCGCCGCCCGCGCCCAACCACAGGGCGCCACGTGTCCCGCCGGACACCTCCCGCACCGCGGCCCGCCTGAGCCCGGGACGGCCCCCCGAGGCCCATCGTCTCCCCGCGCCGCCCGGTCGCCTCCCTGCCGCCGACCGCTTGAAGCTCGCCGCCTCCGCCGCGCCTTACGCCGCCCGACTTCACCGGCACCTCCCCGCGCCACCCGGTCGCCTCCCCGCCGCCGACCGCTTGAAGCTTGTCGCCTCCGCCGCGCCCCTCGCCTCCACGCCGACCACCGCCGTCCGCCGCTCCGGCCCCAAGCTCCGGCGACCGGATCCGCGCCGCCCCGACCCGTCTCTTCAAGCTCCGGCCACCACTCCTCCATCTCCGGCCATCCTCGAAAAATGTGCATGATCTGGATCCAGATCTGGATCTGAGGTTGACCTAATCTTGCCCGAAACCCTAATAATTTGCGTTTTTCATCATGTTGTATCTCCGCATCCGTAGATCCGTTTTGGGCATATAGCATATCAAAATGTTCATCTCAGAGAGCACATCATTTCATCCCATTGCATCATGTTCATTTGAGCTCATCTGGATGCCCGAAATGCTGTTGGAAGAGTGCTATTTGAGTTAATTGTCAGATCTGCTGCTCCAAATAGCTATTTGTCATTTTTGCCATGTTTATTGTGTGCATGATATGACCCTGAGCTCTGCATATGTTTTGTTATATGCTTTGTCATCTTTCCAGAGGTGCTATCCATGTATTTTTGTGATGTGTGTGATGACTAGCACAAGCTTGCAAAGTGGTGCATTCGTTAATGCTAATTTCAGGGACTTAGCAATTCCAATAAGTCCTTGATCTGTTTTTATCAATATGTCATATGTTCATCTTGTTTCCTAGTGATTCGTGCCTCTTTTGAGGATCATCGGTAAGGATGTTTTGTTAATCTGGTAGTGCTCTTTCCATCCATATCTTTGTTTGCAATTATGGAGCAACCTAGCTTGACTCAATCGAGATCTACTTTTGCTATTTCGTGAATCTGGGCAGATTGTCCACTTGTTAGCGATTTTGCCGAGGATGTTGTAATTTTTCTGTGCATGCTATGTTATTGTTCTTGCCATGTCTAGCTTGCATAATGTGTATTCTTGATGGGTGTATGCTTAGATTGTCATGACATGCTCTGTAGTGAGTGCATCGAGCTCGTAAACATGCCTACTTGATATCTGATTTGCATGCTCCAGTTTTTCTCTAAGTCTGTGATCTGTTTAAGTTTTTGCCATGTTCACATGCTTGCAATTGTATTTTCTGATTCCTTTTGGCTCAAGGTCACTAAAGCACTTTTGTTAAGCTCTTTGAGTAGCTCCATTCCATGCTTTACTATGCCATGTTCAGGCCCTGCAGCATATATTTTTCATGCTCTAAAGTGTGCTACCTGATCTGAAATTCCAGACAAGTGTTAATTTCACTAAGTCTGAGATCTGTTTACCAATTGCACTTTTGCCATGCTTGTTTGAACCTGTTAATGAATGAATTGGCTGTAGCTCAGTGTTCCTCTTTTGTTAAGCATCATGAATGGATCCCTGCCATGAATTTTTTTGCCATGTTTGAGTGCTGTAGCATGTTTGTCTTGTTGCATTTAGATGGCTACTTGCTGTTTATCCCAGACAGGTGCCATATTTGAATTGCTCGCCATTTCCAAACCGTGTCTCCGATTCCGGCGTTCTTTATATCGTTTTTGAGCGAAATCATCTCACCTTTCCAGTGGCACCCATGGATTTCCATGTTGAGGCAAGGTTCATTCATTCCTTGTCAAATCTTGCATTTGCATCACATATCGCATCCCGCATAGCATACCATGTTTCATCATGTTGTTTGAGCTTTGCACGTGGTTGATTGTGTCCTTTTTGCTTGTTTGTCTTGTTTTGGTAGAGCCGGGAGACGAGTTTGCTAATGAGGAGCCCGTTGAGTTTGCTTTCGAGGATCCAGTCAACTCTGACAACTTTGCAGGCAAGATGATCATACACTCGAAAACTTCTATCTTTGCTTTGCTAGATGCTCGCTCTTCTGCTGTGCCTATGCTACGATGCCTACCACTTGATTATCATGCCTCCCAAATTGCCATGTCAAACCTCTAACCCACCATGTCCTAGCAAACCGTTGATTGGCTATGTTACCGCTTTGCTCAGCCCCTCTTATAGCGTTGCTAGTTGCAGGTGAAGATTGGAGACCGTTCCTTGTTGGAACATTATTTACTTGTTGGGATATCATTATATTATCTTGTTATCTTAATGCATCTATATACTTGGTAAAGGGTGGAAGGCTCGGCCTTTTAGCCTAGTGTTTTGTTCCACTCTTGCCACCCTAGTTTCCGTCATATCGGTGTTATGTTTCCGGATTTTGCATTCCTTACGCGGTTGGGTGATAATGGGAACCCCTTGACAAATCGCCTTGAATAAAACTTCTCCAGCAACGCCCAACCTTGATTTTACCATTTGCTACCTAGCCTCTTTTTCCCTTGGGTTTCCGGAGCCCGAGGGTCATCTTATTTTAACCCCCCCAGGCCAGTGCTCCTCTGAGTGTTGGTCCAAAAAACTAGAGTCCTGTGCAGCGCCCCCTCGGGGAAACTCGAGGTTTGGTTTTAGTTGTATGGAGCGCTCATCTGAGTGTGCCCTGAGAACGGGATATGTGCAGCTCCTATCGGGATTTGTCGGCACATTCGGGCGGTGTTGCTGGATTGGTTTTAACTTGTCGGGTTGTCTAGTAGAACCGGGATACCGAGTCTGATCGGAATGTCTCGGGAGAAGGTATATCCTTCGTTGACCGTGAGAGCTTGTCATGGGCTAAGTTGGGACCACCCGCAGGGATTTGAACTTTCGAAAGCCGTGCCCGCGGTTATGGGCAGATGGGAATTTGTTAATGTCCGGTTGTAGATAACTTGAACCTTAACTTAATTAAAATGAATCAACTGTGTGAGTTACCGTGATGGTCTCTTCTCGGCAGAGTCCGGGAAGTGAACACGGTGTTGGAGTAATGTTTGCCGCAGGTTGTTCTCTAGTTATTCGATCGCGCTTTGCCTTCTCTTCTCGATCTCTTTTGCGAATAGGTTAGCCACCATTTTCTTCTCTAGTCGCTTTGTCAAGGGGTTATTCGATCGCGCTTTGCCTTCTCTTCTCTAGTCGCTTGCTGCAGCTCCACTTATTACCTTGCCTTACCTTACCTATAAGCTTAAATAGTCTTGATCGCGAGGGTGCGAGATTGCTGAGTCCCTGTGGCTCACAGATTACTTCCAAACCAAATGCAGGGCCAGACGACTCCGTTCCAGATGACGCGTTTGAGCTCAAGTGGGAGTTCGACGAGGACTCACGCCGTTACTATGTGTCTTTCCCTGAAGATCAGTAGTGGTGCCCAGTTGGGGCGATTGGGGCCGTGTCACATGTTGGGTTGATCTTTTATTTTGGCACCATAGTCGGGCCATGAGTGATTGGATGATGTAATGCTATTTATGTACTTTGTTTGACGTGGCGAGTGTAAGCCAACTATGTTCCTTCCCCTTTTATTATTTATATTACATGGGATGTTGTGAAGATTGCCTAACTTGCGACATTGCTTTCAATGCGGTTATGCCTCTAAGTCGTGCTTCGACACGTAGGAGATATAGCCGCATCGAGGGTGTTACAAGTTGGTATCAGAGCCTTCCCCGACCTTAGGAGCCCCCACTGCTTGATCGTTTTTAGCAGCCGAGTTGAGTCTAGAAAAAAATGTTTTGAGTCATTTAGGAATTATATATCGGAGAGTTTAGGAATTATTTTTACTCCCTAGTCCCTTCATCACTCTGGTAAGGCATCCTGACGTAGAGTTTTGACTCTTCTCTTCTCAAATTTCAGTAAAAAAAATTTAGGATCACGCGGGTATCTTGGAATCGTTCCGATGGATTTGTGACGAGAACATTGTTCTTGGTGCCTCCTATCATTTAGGGGTTGTGGCAGTGTCCCGGGGAGTTGAGCTCCGAGGTGTTTTCGTCACAATTTTATCGTTGCAGTTCTGGAATACCTGAGTTTAGTACGCCGACATCGAAAATCTCTTTTATGCAGTTGTTGGTGAGATAACCTCGACCCCACCCAGTACTGGGGCGGGAGTTCGGGAGTATTGCCATAACTTGTATAACGGATGCTTTTAGAAGGTTGAGGTAGATGGTTTCCGAAGTTTTTCTCGGTTATGTGTTGAAGGATGGATACAGCTGGATGTAGGATTTGCTAGATTTGGGTGAGATATGATGCTTCCCCTGTATCCCCAACACCTGATTCCATAACCGGAAAGGTTCGGGAGTTTCATAGGTGGGAATTCTTGTAGTTCTAGCTCTTCTTCCACGGATATTTGGTTTGAGATTGGGATTTCTTACCGAGTATTCGTTCTTGATCCGTACCTTGTTGATTTATTCCTCTACCTAAATTCTAAGTGGCTTCTCAATTTATGGATATGTGACCATTTCAAGTGGAATGCATTCGTTCATTTTCTTCGAATGTGAAGACGATTTATTGCAATTTCATTCCGTTGGATTCAGCTTCAATATTTGTCTATCAATGTGCTAATGGATGTCAACCTCTTCAGGATGGCTCCTCCAACACGCACGACTCCGAATCCTGATCCGCCACCACCTCCTCCTCCTCCGGAGGCATGGCAAGCTGTGATGGCCGCAACCAATGCAAACATGCAGTTGATCATGCAAATTCTTCAAGAGCGCAACCAAGCGAACCAAGGCAACCAAGGCAACAATCAGAATCACTTTGCTACACTCAACCAGTTCCTTGCTAACGGGCCAAAGACCTTCAACAATTGTGTTGCGGCAACTGATGCTGACGATTGGCTCGTGGACTTGTGCAAGCATTTCGAGTGCAGTAACATCAGGCCTGAGGACTTTGTCAAGTTCGCTTCCTTCCAACTCAAAGACCAAGCTGCAGAATGGTTCCAGCAGTACAAAGATTCCAAAGGAGGCCGTGTGATTACCTGGGATGAATTCCGTCAAGACTTCAAAGCTCATCATATTCCTCAGAGCATGGTTGAAAGCAAGCGTGAGGAATTCCGCAACCTGAAGCAAGGCTCTTTGTCTGTCTATGACTACAACAAGTTGTTTCAGAAGCTCGCCCGCTTTGCTAAGCAGGACGTCCCTGACGAGAAGAGCATGATATACCAGTTCAGGGGTGGTCTCAGAGAAGAAATCTAGCTAGCTCTTGTTCTCTTTGAGCCCTTGAGGTATGATGAGTTCTACAACATGGCATTGAAGCAAGAGGCTGCTCAACTGAAGTGTGATGCTTCCAAGAAGCGAGTCAGAGATGTTACTCCTTCTTCCTCTATTCAAGTGGCCAAGCAGCAGAAGTATTGGCTTCCTCCTCCTCCGTTTCGTCAGCCGTATCAGAAGAGCAAAGGTGGCAGTGGATCTTCCCACCCACCCAACCATGGCTTTCAGAACAAGACTTCGTCTCAAGCTCCAAGATCGAGTGCTCCGTATCACCGTCCGCTTTCAGAGGTCACGTGCAACAAGTGCCAACAGAAGGGTCACTATGCCAACAAATGCTTCAATCAGAGGCGTCTCCCTCCTCCTCCTCCTGTGAGATCGGCAAGTACAGCTGTGGTCAAGCATAACCCCAAGTACGCCAAGGTCAACATGGTGAATGCAGCTCAGGTAGAGGACTCGTCAGATGTCATCATGGGTAACCTTCCTGTTAACGATATTCCTGCAAGAGTTCTTTTTGACACTTGTGCATCGCATTGTTTCATTTCCAAACCTTTTGCATCAAAGTATGAGTGCGATTATCAGTACTTGCAAAGTTCCTTGCAAATCATGTCACCGGGCAAGCAAATGACAGCTAATATCTGTGTCCCGGATGTTACTATCACATTGGGCGACTACAAATTTCTAGCTTCTCCTATTGTTCTGGGCAACTCGGATATTGATCTTATTCTCGGGATGGATTGGCTTTCTAAGCACAAGGGGCATCTTGATTGTGCAGCCAGGAAGATTCAGTTGACTCATTCGTCTGAGGATGTAATTGTCTTTGCCGCTCGTGATGATACAATTCGTCTGTTTTCTCTCAATGAGAAGGATGAACTGGATGCCATCTCGCAAATTCCAGTCGTTTGCGAATATCAAGACGTCTTTCCAGAAGAGCTTCCAGGAATGCCTCCGCACCGGCCAGTTGAATTCGTCATCGATCTTGAGCCTGGCATGGAACCGGTTTGCAAGCGTCCTTACAAGCTCGGACCTAAAGAGTTGAAGGAGCTGAAGAAGCAACTCAATATTCAAGAGAGCATGGGTCTGATCCGACCTAGTTCTTCTCCATGGGGTTGTGGAGTTCTTTTTGTGAAGAAGGATGGAACGGACCAAATTTGTGTTGACTACCATCGATTGAACAAGAAGACTATCAAGAACAAGTACCCACTTCCCAACATCAACGAGCTGTTCGAACAACTCAAAGGTGCCCAAGTATTCTCCAAGCTTGATCTCCATATGGGTTATCACCCGATTCGAATCCATGAACAAGATATTCCCAAGACGGCTTTCAGGATAAGCTATGGTTCATACGAATACACTGTCATGTCTTTTGGCCTCGTCAACGCTCCTTCGACTTTCTCTCGCATGATGAACTTCATCTTCAACGCCTACACCAATGACTTTGTTTTGGTCTATCTCGACGACATTCTGGTCTTTTCGAAGAACAAGGAAGATCATGCCAAACACTTGCGTTTGGTGCTTGATAAGCTCAGGGAACACCAGTTCTACGCCAAGTTCTCAAAGTGCGAATTTTGGCTTGATGAGGTTCTTTATCTTGGGCATATCATCTCTGCCAAGGGCATTGCGGTGAATCCTGAGAAGGTGTCTGCAATTGTGAATTGGGAACCACCTCAAAACGTGAAGCAACTCCGTAGCTTCCTCGGTCTCGCAAGCTATTGTCCAAGGTTCGTTGAGAACTTTTCTAAGATCGCGAAGCCTCTCTCAAATCTTCTCCAGAAGCACGTCAAGTACGTTTGGTCTCCGGAGTGTGACATTGCTTTCAACACTTTGAAAGAGAAATTAGTCACTGCTCCAGTTCTGACTCCTCCTGATGAATCCAAACTGTTCGAGGTCTTTTGCGATGCCTCTCTCCAAGGTCTTGGTGCAGTGTTGATGCAAGAGAAGAAAGTTGTGGCTTATACCTCTCGCCAGTTGAAGCCCAACGAGAAGAACTACCCCACTCATGACCTCAGTTGGCGGCAGTTGTGCAAGCTCTTTTGACTTGGAGACATCTCTTATTGGGAAGAAAAGTGGACATCTTCACTGACCACAAGAGTCTCAAGTACATCTTCACTCAGCCTAATCTCAACCTCAGGCAGACTCGATGGGTCGAAATGATTCAAGATATAATCCGAGTATCGAGTATACTCCAGGCAAGGCCAATGTGATTGCTGACGCTTTGAGCAGGAAGGCTTATTGCAACAGCCTGATTCTCAAGCCTTATCAACCCGAGCTTTGTGATGCTTTCCGCAAACTCAATCTGCAAGTTGTTCCTCAAGGTTTCCTCGCCAACCTTCAAGTCTCTCCTACCTTGGAAGACCAGATTCACCAAGCTCAACTTCTTGATGCTATGGTGAAGAAGGTGAAGATTGGGATTGCCAAGAGTCAACCCAAGTACAAGTGCTACCGCCTTGATGACAAGGATACTCTCTTCTTCGAGGATCGTATTGTTGTGCCCAAAGGTGATCTTCGTAAAGTGATCATGAACGAGGCTCACAATTCACTCCTCTCCATCCACCCTGGGAGCACGAAGATGTATCAGGACCTCAAGCAGGCTTATTGGTGGACTCGAATGAAGCGCGAGATTGCTCAGTTCGTGAATGAGTGTGATGTCTGCAGAAGAGTGAAGGCAGAACACCAAAGGCCAGCGGGTCTTCTCCAACCTCTTGCCATTCCAGAATGGAAGTTTGACCACATTGAGATGGACTTCGTGACTGGGTTTCCAAAGTCCAAGCGTGGCAATGTTGCTATATTCATGGTTATCAAAAACTCACTAAAGTGGCTCACTTTCTGCCTATCAAAGAGTCTATCAGTGCAGCTCAATTGGCGGAGCTCTACACCTCTTGGATTGTATTTATGAACGGTATTCCTCAGGTGATCTCTTCAGACCGTGGCAGCATTTTTACCTCCAAGTTTTGGGATTCTTTTCAGTAGGCCGTGGGCACCAACATCCGCTTCAGCACAGTGTTCCATCCTCAAACTAGCGGTCAAGTCGAGCGTGTCAATCAGATTCTTGAAGATATGCTCAGGGCTTGTGTGATCTCCTTCGGCATGAAGTGGGAGGATTGTCTTCCATTTGCTAAATTCTCCTACAACAACAGTTTTCAAGCAAGTTCAGGCAAGGCCCCATTCGAAATCCTGTATGGCAGGAAGTGCCGTACCCCTCTCAACTGGTCTGAAACCGGCGAACGTCAACTTCTGGGAAATGACTTAATCACAGAGGCAGAGGAAATGTGCAAAGTCATTCAAGATAACCTCAAAGCAGCGCAATCGCGCCAGAAGAGCTACTATGATAGTAAGCACCGTGATTTGGCTTTTGAGATCGGAGATAATGTTTACCTCCACGTCTCTCCAATGAAAGGTACTCATCGCTTCGGTATCAAAGGGAAGCTTGCCCCAAGATACGTGGGACCTTTCAAGATCGTCAGCAAGAGAGGCGATCTCGCCTATCAACTCGAGCTTCCTTCAAACTTTGCAAATGTGCATGACGTGTTCCATGTCTCTCAGCTCCGCAAGTGCTTCAAGACTCCTGAACGCACCGTCAACTTCGAAGACAATGATCTCCAAGAAGATCTCTCTTATCGTGAGCACCCCGTTGCTATTCTTGAAGAGACTAAACGCAAGACTTGCAATAAGTCAATCAAATTCCTCAAAGTCAAGTGGTCACACCATTCCGACCGTGAAGCCACCTGGGAACGCGAGGATCACCTCCGTTCTGAGTACCCGGTGTTCTTCCAGTCCTAGATCTCGGGACGAGATCCTTTCGTAGTGGTGGAGTGTTGTAACACCCCGGATATGATTTACCTAATATGTAATCCAACTCTTGCCGTTTTCAGCGTTAAGTTATTTTATTTTCTCGGGTTCGGGTTTTTGTCTCCGTGTGTTGTTGTCATTGTCATGCATCTCATATCATGTCATCATGTGCATTTCTTTTGCATACGTGTTCGTCTCATGCATCCGAGCATTTTCCCAGTTGTCCGTTTTGCATTCCGGCGCTCCATTCTCCTCCGGTGGTCATTTCTGCCTTTCTTTCATGTGTGGGGATTAAACATTTCTGGATTAGACCGAGACTTGCCAAGCGGCCTTGGTTTACTATCGGTAGACCGCCTGTCAAGTTTCGTACCATTTGTACTTCGTTTGATGCTCCAACGGTTAACCGAGGGACCGAAAAGTCCTCATGTGTGTTGCAGCCCAACCCCCTTCCAATTTGGCCGAAAACCCACCAAAATCCTCTCCATCATCTAGAGCGTTCGATCACGATCGCGTGGCCGAAAACCGCACCTCATTTGGACACTCCTAGCTCCCTCTATGCCTATAAATACCACCCCCATTCGAATTCCGGGCGAAACCCTAACCACCTTCCCCTCTACGCGCCGGACGTGTCCGTCCGCCGCCGGACACGCCGTGCCGCCGCCCGCGCCCAACCACAGGGCGCCACATGTCCCGCCTGAGCCCGGGACGGGCCCTCGAGGCCCATCGTCTCCCCGTGCCACCCGGTCGCCTCCCTGCTACCCGGTCGCCTCCCCGCCGCCGACCGCTTGAAGCTCGCCGCCTCCGCCGCGCCTTACGACGCCTCGCGCCGCCCGACTTAGCCGGCGCCTCCCCGCGCCACCCCGTCGCCTACCCGCCGCCGACCGCTTTAAGCTCGTCGCCTCCGCCACGCCATCTCCGTCCGCCGCGCCCCTCGCCTCCAGGCCGACCACCGCCGTCCGCCGCTGCGGCCTCGAGCTCCGGCCACCGGATCCGCGCCGCCCCGACCCGTCTCTTCAAGCTCCGGCCACCACTCCTCCATCTCCGGGCATCCTCGAAAAACGTGCACGATCTGGATCCAGATCTGGATCTGAGGTTGACCTAATCTTGCCCGAAACCCTAATAATTTGCGTTTTTCATCATGTTGTATCTCCGCATCTGTAGATCCGTTTTGGGAATATAGCATATCAAAATGTTCGTCTCAGAGAGCACATCATTTCATTTCATTGCATCATTTTCATTTGAGCTCATCTTGGTGCCCGAAATGCTGTTGGAAGAGTGCTATTTGAGTTAATTGTCAGATCTGCTGCTCCAAATAGCTATTTGTCATTTTGCCATGTTTATTGTGTGCATGATATGCCCCTGAGCTCTACATATGTTTTGTTATATGCTCTGTCATCTTTCTAGAGGTGCTATCCATGTATTTTTGTGATGTGTGTGGTAACTAGCACAAGCTTGCAAATTGGTGCATTCGTTAATGCTGATTTCAGGGACTTAGCAATTCCACCAAGTCCTTGATCTGTTTTTATCAATATGGCATATGTTCATCTTGTTTCCTAGTGATCCGTGCCTCTTTTGAGGATGATCAGTAAGGATGTTTTGTTAATATTGTAGTGCTCTTTCCATCCCTGTCTTTGTTTGCAATTATGGAGCAACCTAGCTTGAGTCAATCGAGCTCTACTTTTGCTATTTCGTGAATCTGGGGAGACTGTCTACTTGTTAGCGATTTTGCCAAGGATGTTGTAGTTGATCCGTGCATGCTATGTTATTGTTCTTGCCATGTCTAGCTTGCATAATGTGTACTCTTGATGGGTGTATGCTTAGATTGTCATGACATGCTCTGTAGTGAGTGCATCGAGCTCGTAAACATGCCTACTTGATATCTGATTTGCATGCTCCAGTTTTTCTCTAAGTCTGTGATCTGTTTAAGTTTTTGCCATGTTCACATGCTTGCAATTGTATTTTCTGATTCCTTTTGGCTCAAGGTCACTAAGGGACTTTTGTTAAGCTCTTTGAGTAGCTCCATGCCATGCTTTACTGTGCCATGTTCAGGCCCTGTAGCATATAGTTTTCATGCGCCAAAGTGTGCTACCTGATCTGAAATTCCAGACAAGTGTTAATTTCACTAAGTCTGAGATCTGTTTACCAATTGCACTTTTGCCATGCTTGTTTGAACCTGTTAATGAATGAATTGGCTGTAGCTCAGTGTTCCTCTTTTGTTAAGCATCATGAATGGATCCCTGCCATGAATTTTTTTGCCATGTTTGAGTGCTGTAGCATGTTTGTCTTGTTGCATTTAGATGGCTACTTGCTGTTTATCCCAGACAGGTGCCATATTTGAATTGCTCGCCATTTCCAAACCGTGTCTCCGATTCCGGCGTTCTTTATATCGTTTTTGAGCGAAATCATCTCACCTTTCCAGTGGCACCCATGGATTTCCATGTTGAGTCAAGGTTCATTCATTCCTTGTCAAATCTTGCATTTGCATCACATATCGCATCCCGCATAGCATACCATGTTTCATCATGTTGTTTGAGCTTTGCACGTGGTTGATTGTGTCCTTTTTGCTTGTTTGTCTTGTTTGGGTAGAGCCAGGAGACGAGTTCGATAACGAGGAGCCCGTTGAGTTTGCTTTCGAGGATCCAGTCAACTCTGACAACTTTGCAGGCAAGATGATCATACCCTCGAAATCACTTCTATCTTTGCTTTGCTAGATGCTCGTTCTTTTGCTATGCCTGTGATATGATGCCTACCACTTGCTTATCATGCCTCCCAAATTGCCATGTCAAACCTCTAACCCACCATGTCCTAGCAAACCGTTGATTGGCTATGTTACCGCTTTGCTCAGCCCCTCTTATAGCGTTGCTAGTTGCAGGTGAAGATTGGAGACCGTTCCTTGTTGGAACATTATTTACTTGTTGGGATATCATTATATTATCTTGTCATCTTAATGCATATATATACTTGGTAAAGGGTGGAAGGCTCGTCCTTTTAGCGTAGTGTTTTCTTCCAGTCTTGCCACCCTAGTTTCGGTCATATCGGTGTTATGTTCCCGGATTTTGCATTCCTTACGCGGTTGGGTGATAATGGGAACCCCTTGACAAATCGCCTTGAATAAAACTTCTCCAGCAATGCCCAACCTTGGTTTTACCATTTGCCACCTAGCCTCTTTTTCCCTTGGGTTTCCGGAGCCCGAGGGTCATCTTATTTAAACCCCCCCGGGCCAGTGCTCCTCTGAGTGTTGGTCCAAAAAACTAGAGTCCTGTGCAGCGCCCCCTCGGGGAAACTCGAGGTTTGGTTTTAGTTGTATGGAGCGCTCATCTGAGTGTGCCCTGAGAATGAGATATGTGCAACTCCTATCGGGATTTGTCGGCACATTCTGGCGGTGTTCCTGGATTGGTTTAAACTTGTCGGGTTGTCTTGTAGAACCGGGATACCGAGTCTAATCGGAATGTATCAGGAGAAGGTATATCCTTCGTTGACCGTGAGAGCTTGTCATGGGCTAAGTTGGGACCCCCTGTAGGGATTTGAACTTTCGAAAGTCGTGCCCGCGGTTATGGGAAGATGTGAATTTGTTAATGTCCGCTTGTAGATAACTTGAACCTTAACTTAGTTAAAATGAATCAACTGTGTGAGTTACCGTGATGGTCTCTTCTCGGCGGAGTCTGGGAAGTGAACACGGTGTTGGAGTAATGTTTGCCACAGGTTGTTCTCTAGTTATTCGATCGCGCTTTGCCTTCTCTTCTCGCTCTCATTTGCGAATAGGTTAGCCACCATATATGCCAGTCGCTTGCTGCAGCTCCACTTATTACCTTGCCTTACCTATAAGCTTAAATAGTCTTGATCACGAGGGTGGGAGATTGCTGAGTCACTGTGGCTCACAGATTACTTCCAAACCAGATGCAGGGCCAGACGACTCTGTTCCAGATGACGCACTTGAGCTCAAGTGGGAGTTCGACGAGGACTCACGCCGTTACTATGTGTCTTTCCCTAAAGATCAGTAGTGCTGGCCAGTTGGGGCGATCGGGACCGTGTCGCATGTTGGGTTGATCTTTTATTTTGGCACCGTAGTCGGGCCATGAGTGATTGGATGATGTAATGCTATTTATGTACTGTAACATCCCAAATTTTCAATTTGGAATGTTACACATTAGATCTTCATGCATATCATATTTTATTTTGCTTTTGGTTTTGATCCTAGAAAATCCTAAGCAACTCAAGGACCCACGGAGAGAGTTGGGGATTTCTTTATTTACATATTTGAGTTTTCTCAAATTTTGTAAACAGGATCATTTGATTTTATTTATTTTATCATCAATTATTTCTATTACAAAAATATGAGAGAGGGAATAAAATGACTTTCCCAAAATATAGAAATATTGAGGATTTAATAAAAAATCAAATAACATTTATTTCGGAGTTTTTCGGTATTTTTATTTCAATTTAGGAAATGCGCGTTTTTCAAAATTGCATATAGGGCCCAAATAAATGTTCACTTTTTCGGGCTTGATTTTAGAAACCCGCGAAAATTTATTTCAGGATTTTTGGAGTCCGTTTAGTATTTCTTTTTAATTTTTTTTCCGAGCGTAATTATTTTAAAAAAAAGAGCGGAACCGACTATGGGCTGTATTCGGCCAGGACTCCCCTGGCCGGGGCCTTTATAAGCCGGGGCAAGCCCGCCCGAAGGCCAGCCACCCCGAAACCCTAGGCCCAGCCGCCGCGAGCCGCCGCCGACGCCCCGCCGCCGATCCGCCGGAGCCGCGCATCGCCCGAGGTTCGCCGCCCTCGAAATCCGTGCCGTTTTTTTAGGAAAAAAAATTCCGTTCGTCGTTTTCTTTTTCGTCGGATTTTTCCGCGGTTATTTTCTGATCGCGATTTCTGATCCGATTTTCGTTTTAGTATAACTTTTCGCTCGTTTATCGGAATCAGGCGATTCAAGTGCCTGGAGTTTCGTCTCGAAACCCTCTTTCCGAATAATCAACTTAAACAAGATTTTGCTACTGTAAAATTTGACTTAGATCCAGATTACTAGAACGAAGTTGTTTTCTTTCGCCGTTTGATTTCTTTTGCTTCGTTCGATTTGATTCTTTTTGCAAACCAGGGTTCTTATGTTGAACTTTCTGGTTAGATCTTCTATTTGAGTTTTACCTCTGCATTAGATGAGTACTTATTGTATGCTTGTTTGTTTGTCTGTGATAGAATACTCGGAGTGCGCCGCCTGTTACTTTGAATCTCTAGGTTTCGCGGATCATCAGCAAGGCAAGTAACACTTTGATCATACCTTTTTCTACAACCCAGTTTTATTGCATTAGATCAATCCTCACACATTGTATGATTAGGATCTAATTAAATTGTGGTATGGGAAGTAGATGAGGTAGTACCTATTACCTGTTTATTATCAAACCTTTGGGAGTTATTTCTACGTTTGCTTATTATGCCATGCTATGCTAGTAGACGTGGATTGGGTGGGTGATATCCATGATAGATGTGAGATTGTTAATTAATTGTTTATCTAAGGTGGAAACCTAAACAAACATCTGGGTGCATTGAGGCACCTGGGTATTCCAGGACTTGCCTGTTTTTCTTTTGGACCGCCACCCAGGCTCAAAGGGATCATGAGATTATTCATACTAGAAACTTCCGTGTGCAGCCACAAGCCATTATGGGCTCTGGCATAGTTGATTAAGTCGTGCGAACTCTTACAGGGTAGACTAGCAGATGTAGGGGATGTAGGTGGTACGGTCTACCCGATCGTAAGGTGCTACTGCTTCTGAAAGACTATGTCTCGGTCATCCGTTTCTCAAACACCATGTAGTGCGAGAAATCCAACGGAGGCAATCGAGTCTTGTGGGGAAAAGTGCGCAAACCTCTGCAGAGTGTAATAAACTAATCATGGTTAGCCGTGTCCCCGGTTATGGACATCTTGAGTATCTAGTACCCGGATTATCATGTGAATCTCAACATGTTACTCTAAAGTAAATTTTGCTGGGTTTAATGATGTTACTTTAATTGGGATTGAGAATGCTGTCAACCATTCTCAATGTTTAACAACCACCATGATAGTAATTAAAATTATTCCTTTGAAGTAGGGAAAAATTGGCTTTACACAAAAACTGTAACCATAGAGCTTTCCACCAGCCAAATATGCATATAGTATAGCTGTTGCATTCCTTTACTCTCTATGTGTTACCTTGCCAGCATATTCCATGTGCTGACCCGTTTTCAGGCTGCAACGTTAATGTTGCAGACTTTTCAGACGACGATTAAGGAGTTTTTAGGTCGTGGTTCTATACTCAGTGATGCCGTTGGAGTTGATGGACTCACTTATCCTCCAAGCCTTCCGCTGTTATCGTTATTAGATGGCCTTAAGCCATATTTATTGTAATAAGTTCTCTTTTGAGACACTCGATGTAATAAGTGTGTGATTGCTACTCTGTTATAAATCCTTCGGGTACTGTGTGGTGTCAGCATTACTGATCCAGGGATGACACCGGAGCACAGAGATCAGACTGTTTGAGGTCTGATCGCTACAGAGATGGTATCAGAGCACACGCTGACTGTAGGACACGACCACTAAGCTAAAGACCTAGATCACTACTCACTCTCTTCTCTTCTGACTTCTCATCTTTTCTACTCTTTAGGATGGTGGATGCAAGGAACAAGTTCACCCAACCAGATGAAGATACACCCTTTGGACACCACTTGAAGGAAGTCAGTAGATACCTGAACATAGGAATACCAAGCTTCACGGGAACCTACAACGCCACTTTACCTGAAGAAGAGCGCTGGATGATTCAAGTTCAAGTTCCAGGAAGGATGTTCATGCCAGTCACTGAGCCCATAGAGTTTTATTTTGACGCACCAACTTGGAGTCTAGGAAAGAGTATGGCAGCTCACATCGCCATGGGACGCATTGGCGAAGTCTACCGCAAGGATCTCAAGGATACTATCTACCAGATTTGTGGGCGCCGAGATGAACACTGGGAGATGATCAGCACCAGGAAAGATAGATCAATTGCAGCTTTTATTCAGGAGTTAAATCAACACATTCGACGACAGGAGAATCAGATGTGCGCCGACATGATAGATCTGAAGAAGGCTAAGACTAGAATCAAGGAACTAGAGGAAGAACTCAAGGCTACACGCGAAGATTATGAAGAAGAAATTGAAGTATTGGTGGAGAAGAATGACGATCTGATCAAGAAGATTGGCATATTTATGGGAGGCCCGACACCAGTAGATGAAGACGAAGAACCCAAGGAGATTAGCCCGGAAGACTACATCATCATTGACGGCACCGACTCGGAACAAGATAGTAGCAATGATGACTATGTTGATGAAGCAGGAGCAGATATCATGGAGTCTACAACCGTAGAATATTTCTAGTAGACCACCTAATCAGTAGTAGTAGTCCACCATGTAAATATAGTAGTCCAAGCACTCTTGCGATAGTTAGATCTATTGTATGCTATGTTTGATTGAATGAAGTGAATTGCTTGCTTTGCCTCATGTGCATATGGGTAGTGTTTTCTCCTTAGACCCCCTCTATTCTTATATCTCATCTTTTCTAAACCCTCAGATGCCTCCGAGATGTGACCCCGGATTTGCCTTTCCGCCGGAGCTCACCCAGTTGATCCCGCAGAACACCTTGATGCAGTTGCTAGTTCAGAATCAGAATCAGGGGAACAACAACAACCCACCACCACCACCACCTGTTGACCACTTAGCCCATTTTCTTAGGCTAAATCCGCCGGTGTTTTCCAGTAGCACCGAGCCGATAGTAGCAGATGATTGGCTCCGCAAGACAGCTAGGGAGTTGACCACAG
Organism: Triticum urartu; assembly: GCF_056163025.1. Taxonomy (NCBI): domain Eukaryota; kingdom Viridiplantae; phylum Streptophyta; class Magnoliopsida; order Poales; family Poaceae; genus Triticum; species Triticum urartu. The sequence goes on along the minus strand of NC_141873.1, from coordinate 417,188,717 downwards.
CAGGATGCACAGATGTGAAGAAGGTGAAGTTTGCCGCACATCAGTTAGAAGGACCCGCAGCATCCTGGTGGGAGAATTTCACAGCCACCTTCCCAGTCGACACTGTCACATGGGACCAGTTTCAGCAGGCTTTCCGTATTGCCCATGTTTCAGCAGGAGCAATGGCCATGAAGAAGCGTGAGTTTCGTAACTTGCGCCAAGGAGGACGGACAGTTGGCCAGTATGTGGAGGAGTTTAGTAAGCTAGCACGTTATGCCCCAGATGACGTTGCTACGGATGCAGCTAAGCAGGAGAAATTCCTGGAAGGATTGAATGATGAGTTGAGTATGCAGTTGATGGTAGCCACCTTCAACAACTACCAGGAGTTGGTAGATCGTGCTCTTATGATTGAAGGGAAGCAGCAGCAAATTGAGAACCGCAAGAGGAAGTATGGACAAGGAAAGTATAATTCAGGAGCTCAGCAGAAGCCACGTTTTACCCCTAGACCGGGAGTACATTTTCAGCATACCCATGGAGTAGGTAGCTCGCACAATCACAATGGCACCAAGAATAGTAATGGGAATGGAGGAAGCAATGGCCAGAACCGCAGCACCCCATCAACCCCAGCCAAGAGAGATCTGAGTCAAGTCACCTGTTTCAAGTGTTCCAAGACCGGACATTATGCCAATGAATGTCCTGAAGGCCAAAACGGCAATGGAAGCTCTGGAAAGAAGCCGAACCCTTTCAACAGGGGACAGGTGAACCACGTTAATGTGGAGGAGGTTGAAACTCAGCCCGATGCAGTAATAGGTAAGTTTTTGGTTAAGTCATTTACTGCACTCGTTCTTTTTGATACCGGTGCATCGCATTCATACATCTCAAGGGGATTTGTGGATAAGTATAACCTACCAACCCAAGCCCTTAGGTCACCCATGTTAGTAACCTCGCCAGGAGCAGAGTATGTGGCTAGTCTATGGTGTGATCGGTTACCATTAAGGATTGGTAACTATGTTTTTCCCTCAGACCTAGTAGTATTGGAATCTCAAGGATTGGATGTGATATTAGGCATGGATTGGTTATCAAGGTATGAAGGGAATATTGAGTGTGCTAGTAAGTCAATTTTGCTTACCACACCAGAAGGGAGAAGGATCAAGTATGTATCCCGACATGCGCCAAACAGGACACAAGTAAATTCCTTATCAGGAGTTGTGCAGGAGGAAGTACCAGTGGTAAAGGATTTTCCTGATGTATTTCCTGACGAGTTGCCAGGCATGCCACCGGATAGAGACATTGAGTTTTTGATTGAGCTATTGCCAGGCACTGGGCCAATATCAAAGAGACCATATAGGATGCTAACAAAGGATTTGGTGGAAATTAAGAAGCATATTAAGGAGTTGTTGGATAAGGGATATATTCGCCCAAGTTCTTTGCCTTGGGGATCGCCAGTACTTCTAGTGGAGAAGAAGGATGGATCGTTAAGGATGGTTGTTGATTATCGAGGATTGAACGAAGTAACGATCAAGAACAAGTACCCGCTACCAATGATCAATGATCTATTTGATCGATTGCAAGGGGCTAAAGTGTTTTCCAAGATCGATTTGCGATCAGGATACCACCAGTTGAAGATTCGAGAACAGGATATTCCGAAGACAGCTTTTACCACCAGGTATGGGCTGTATGAGTATACCGTTATGTCATTTGGTCTGACTAACGCACCTGCCTATTTTATGAACATGATGAACAAAGTGTTTATGGAGTTTTTGGATAAGTTCGTCGTAGTGTTCATTGATGATATCCTGGTATATTCGAAGAATGAAGAGGAGCATAAGGAGCATTTGCGTTTGGTACTTGGAAATCTCAGAGAACATCAATTATATGCCAAGTTCAGCAAATGTGAGTTTTGGTTGAAGGAAGTAGGATTCCTCGGACACGTTATATCTGGAGAAGGTATAGCTGTTGATCCCACTAAAGTTGATACCGTGACCAAGTGGGAAGCCCCAACTACCGTTGGAGAGATCCGGAGTTTTCTTGGACTCGCAGGATACTACCGGAGATTTATTGAGAACTTCTCAAAGATTGCGAAGCCTATGACGGAGTTGCTGAAGAAGGATACTAAGTTCAAATGGACTAAGGAGTGTGAGGCTAGTTTCCAGGAATTGAAGAACCATTTGGTTACCTCACCAGTGTTGATTTTGCCAGATCAGACCAAGGATTATGAGGTGTATTGCGACGCTTCATGTCGAGGACTTGGAGCAGTGCTTATGCAGGATGGAAGAGTTGTTTCGTATGCTTCACGACAACTAAAGCCTCATGAATTGAATTATGCCACACATGATTTGGAGTTAGCAGCCGTAGTGCATGCATTGAAGACATGGAGACATTTCCTCATTTGAAACCATTGTGAGGTGTACACGGATCACAAGAGTTTGAAGTACATTTTCACGCAGAAGGAGTTGAACCTCAGACAAAGGAGATGGTTGGAGCTCATCAAGGATTATGATGTGAAATTGCATTATCACCCTGGAAAGGCTAATGTAGTAGCTGATGCATTAAGCCGCAAGAGCCATGTCAATACGTTAATGACGGGAGAAATACCCAAGGAGTTAGCAGAAAATCTTCGTGAACTATGTGTGGAAATAGTTCCGAGAGGCTATGTAGCAGCACTAGAGATTCAGTCAACTTTGATGGATAGAATCAGGGAAGCTCAGAAGATTGACAAGGAGATTGCTTCCATAAAGGAGAAAATGAGAGAAGGAAAAGCTAAAGGATTTCGCGAGGATGAGCACGATACCCTATGGTTTGAAGACCGTGTTTATGTACCCAATGACCCGGAGATCAGAAAGTTGATTCTGCAAGAGGCACATGATTCACCGTATTCGATTCACCCAGGAAATACCAAGATGTATTTGGATTTGAAGGATATTTTCTGGTGGACCGGAATGAAGAAGGATATTGCGGAGTATGTAGCAGTTTGTGATGTATGTCAGAGAGTAAAGGCAGAGCATCAGAAGCCAGCAGGATTGTTGCAATCGTTGCCGATACCTGAATGGAAGTGGGATAAGCTAGGCATGGATTTTATCACGGGATTACCAAGGACTCGTTATGGCTATGACTCGATTTGGGTTGTAGTTGATCGATTGACGAAGGTAGCTCATTTCATCCCAGTAAAGACCACTTACACCAGTGCTAAGTTGGCAAAGATATACATGACCAGGATCATATGTTTGCATGGAGTTCCAAGGAGCATTGTATCAGATAGAGGAACCCAATTTACCTCAAAGTTCTGGAAGCAGTTGCATGAGACTTTGGGTACTAGGCTAGAATTTAGTACAGCTTTTCATCTGCAGACAGATGGACAGACCGAGAGAGTCAATCAGATTTTGGAGGATATGTTGAGAGCTTGTGCGCTAGATTATGGACGATAATTTGCCATATGCAGAGTTCTCTTACAATAATAGCTATCAGACCAGTTTGAAGATGGCCCCTTTCGAAGCTCTGTACGGAAGGAGGTGCAGGACACCGTTGTCATGGGGCGAAGTTGGAGACCGCCAGTTGTTTGGGCCAGATCTGATTAAAGAGTCTGAACCGAAGGTGAAGTTGATTCGCGATAGGCTCAAGGTAGCCCAGTCCAGGCAGAAGAGTTATGCAGATTCTAAACGCAAAGAGACAGTTTACGAAGTCGGAGACAGAGCTTATCTTCGAGTATCCCCACTTCGAGGGATTAAGCGCTTTGGAGTTAAGGGGAAGTTAGCGCCACGATTTGTAGGGCCATATCGAGTTTTGGAGCATATGGGAGAAGTGGCCTACAAGTTGGAATTGCCAGGAGGATTGACAGGAGTTCATGATGTGTTCCACGTTTCTCAGATGAAGAAGGGTCACGCGGAGATGGCTGACATACCTTTGAGGGACACAGTGCCATTGGAAGCAATTCAGTTGGATAACAATTTGACCTATGAGGAGAACCAGTCAAGATTCTCGAGTTTGCCAGCCGAGTCACTCGCAGCAAGGTTATCAAGTTTTGCAAAGTTCAGTGGAGCCACCACACGGAGGATGAAGCCACCTGGGAGCGAGAGGAAGATTTGCTCAAGGACCACCCTCACCTATTTTCTAGCCAACCCGAATCTCGAGGGCAAGATTCATCTTAAGGGGGGTAGGTTTGTAACATCCCAAATTTTCAATTTGGAATGTTATACATTAGATCATCATGCATATCATATTTTATTTGGCTTTTGGGTTTGATCCTAGAAAATCCTAAGCAACTCAAGGACCCACGGAGAGAGTTGGGGATTTCGTTATTTACATATTTGAGTTTTCTCAAATTTTGTAAACAGGATCATTTGATTTTATTTATTTTATCATCAATTATTTCTATTACAAAAATATGAGAGAGGGAATAAAATGACTTTCCCAAAATATAGAAATATTGAGGATTTAATAAAAAAATCAAATAAGATTTATTTCGGAGTTTTTCGGTATTTTTATTTGAATTTAGGAAATGCGCGTTTTTCAAAATTGCATTTAGGGCCCAAATAAATGTTCGCCTTTTCGGGCTTGATTTTAGAAACCCGGGAAAATTTATTTCAGGATTTTTGGAGTCCGTTTAGTATTTCTTTTTATTTTTTTTCCGAGCGTAATTATTTGAAAAAAAAGAGCGGAACCGACTATGGGCCGTATTCGCCCAGGACTCCCCTGGCAGGGGCCTTTATAAGCCGGGGCAAGCCAGCCGCCCCGAAACCCTAGGCCCAGCCGCCGCCAGCCGCAGCCGCCGCCGCCAGCCGCCGCCGCCGCCCCGTCGCCGATCCGCCGGAGCCACACGTCGCCCGAGGTTCGCCGCCCTCGAAATCCGTGCCGTTTTTTTTAGGAAAAAAATTCCGTTCATCGTTTTCTTTTTCGTCGGATTTTTCCGCGGTTATTTTCTGATCGCGATTTCTGATCCGATTTTCGTTTTAGTATAACTTTTCGCTCGTTTATCGGAATCAGGCGATTCAAGCGCCTGGAGTTTCATCTCGAAACCCTCTTTCCGAATAATCAACTTAAACAAGATTTTGCTACTGTAAAATTTGACTTAGATCCAGATTACTAGAATGAAGTTGTTTTCTTTCGCCGTTTGATTTCTTTTGCTTCGTTCGATTTGATTCTTTTTGCAAACTAGGGTTCTTAAGTTGAACTTTCTGGTAAGATCTTCTATTTGAGTTTTACCTGTGCATTAGATGAGTACTTATTGTATGCTTGTTTGTTTGTCTGCAATAGAATACCCGGAGTGCGCCGCCTGTTACTTTGAATCTCTAGGTTTCGCGGATCATCAGCAAGGCAAGTAACACTTTGATCATACCTTTTTCTACAACCCAGTTTTATTGCATTAGATCAATCCTCACACATTGCATGATTAGGATCTAATTAAATTGTGGGATGGGAAGTAGATGAGGTAGTACCTATTACCTGTTTATTATCAAACCTTTGGGAGTTATTTCTACGTTTGCTTATTATGCCATGCTATGCTAGTAGACGTGGATTGGGTGAGTGATATCCATGACAGATGTGAGATTGTTAATTAATGGTTTATCTAAGGTGGCAACCTAAACACACATCTGGGTGCATTGAGGCACCTGGGTATTCCAGGACTTGCCTGTTTTTCTTTTGGACCGCCTCCCAGGCTCAAAGGCATCATGAGATTATTCATACTAGAAACTTCCGTGTGCAGCCACAAGCCATTATGGGCTCTGGCATAGTTGATTAAGTCGTGCGAACTCTTACAGGGTAGACTAGCAGATGTAGGGGATGTAGGTGGTACGGTCTACCCGATCGTAAGGTGCTAGCGCTTCTGAAAGACTATGTCTCGGTCATCTGTTTCTCAAACACCATGTAGTGCGAGAAATCCAACGGAGGCGATCGAGTCTTGTGGGGAAAAGTGCGCAAACCTCTGCAGAGTGTAATAAACTAATCATGGTTAGCCATGTCCCCGGTTATGGACATCTTGAGTATCTAGTACCTGGATTATCATGTGAATCTCAACATGTTACTCTAAAGTAAATTTTGCTGGGTTTAATGATGTTACTTTAATTGGGATTGAGAATGCTGTCAACCATTCTCAATGTTTAACAACCACCATGATAGTAATTAAATTTATTCCTTTGAAGTATTGAAAAATTGGCTTTACGCAAAAATTGTAACCATAGAGCTTTCCACCAGCCAAATATGCATATAGTATAGCTGTTGCATTCCTTTACTCTCTATGTGTTACCTTGCCAGCATATTCCATCTGCTGACCCGTTTTCGGGCTGCAACGTTAATGTTGCAGACTTTTCAGACGATGATTAAGGAGTTTTTAGGTCGTGGTTCTATACTCAGTGATGCCGTTGGAGTTGATGGACTCACTTATCCTCCATGCCTTCCGCTGTTATCGTTATTAGATGGCCTTAAGCCATATTTATTGTAATAAGTTCTCTTTTGAGACACTCGATGTAATAAGTGTGTGATTGCTACTCTATTATAAATCCTTCGGGTACTGTGTGGTGTCAGCATTACTGATCTAGGGATGACACTGGAGCATAGAGATCAGACTGTTTGAGGTTTGGTCGCTACATGTACTTTGTTTGACGTGGCAAGTGTAAGCCAACTATGTTCCTTCCCCTTTTATTATTTATATTACATGGGATGTTGTGAAGATTGCCTAACTTGCGACATTGCTTTCAATGAAGTTATGCCTCTAAGTCGTGCTTCGACGCGTAGGAGATATAGCCGCATCGAGGGCGTTACAATGGTGTCCTTAAGATACTTGTTGTATACCTCGCCAATGCGTCCAATGGCGATGTGGGCGGCCATGCTCTTTCCTACACTCCAAGTTGGTGCACCAAAGGAAAACTCTATGGGCTTAGTAACTGGTGTGAATGTCCTTCCTGGAACATGTACTCGAATCATCCAGCGCTCTTCTTCAGGTAGAGTGGCGGTGTAGGTCCTGGTGTTGCTTGCTATTGCGATGCTCAGGTACCTAGTGACTTCCTTCAAGTGTCGTCCGAAAGGGGTGTCGTCATTCGGTTGAGCAAACTTGTTCCTTGTGTCTGCCATCTATAGAGTAGAAAATGGAGAAGAGTCAGAAATGAGTAGAGAAGAGTATCCTGTGGCTTGTCCTAGTGGTCGCGTCCTACAGTCAGCGTGTGCTCCGATACCATCTTGTAGCGACCCGACCTCAGACGGTCAAGTCTCTATGCTTAAGTTTCATCCCTGGATCGGTATTGCTGACACACACAGTACTCGAGGATTTATAACAGAGTTCAATCACACACTTATTACATCGAATGTCTCAAAAGAGAACTTATTACAAAAATATGGCTGAAGGCCATCTAAATAAGATAACAGCGAAAGCTTCGAAGGTAGAAGAGTCCATCCAACTCCACGGCAAAACTCAGTGCGTGACAACGAACTAGCGCATCTTACTCTTCGTCTGAAAACTCTGCAACATAATACGTTGCAGCCTATGTAGGTCAGCACATGGAATATGCTGGCAAGATAACACTATAGAGCAATGAACAAATAATAGCTATCACTACATGCATATTGGCTGGTGGAGGCTCTATGGTTATCATTTGCATAAAGCTAGTTTTTTCCTACAACAAAGGAATATGTTTTATTTAACTACAAAGTTGGTTGAAAACATTGAGAAGGTAACCCCAACTCAATCCCAATTTAAAACTTTAATAACCCGAAAAAATTAAATAAGTACAGTGATGAGATCAACATAATAATTCAAGTACCAAATACTCAGGATGTCCATAACCGGGGACACGGCTAACCATGATTAGTTTACAAACTCTGTAGAGGTTTGCGCACTTTTCCCCACAAGACTCAATCTCCTCCGTTGGATTTCTCGCACTATATGATGTTTGAGAAACGGATGATCAAGACACAGTCTTTCGGAAGCGTTAGCTTGTTACGACGGGTAGACAGTACCACCTACATCCCCTACATCTTCTAGTATACAACTGTAAGAGGTCACACAACATACTCAACTATGCCAGAGCCCATAATGGCTTGTGGCTGCACACGGGAGTTTCCAGCATGAATAACATAATGATCTCTTTGAGCCTGGGTGGCGAACCCTAGGAAAATCACACGGATACCCCGGGAGCTCCTTGGAAAACACTGGATTCCCTAGGTGCCCACAAACCAATCCACCCAGTTGTGTATTAAAGTAGCCACCTTAAGTTTAACCTTAGTTAACAATAATCTCTCACATCTTTCATGAATTCTCTGAAACCGAACCACATCTACGAGCATAGCATAGCAGTATAAGCATAACGTAGTAACACCGAGGGTTTGAAATAAAAGGGCAATAGGTTCCTACCTCATCAAATACTTCCCAAATATCCACATGTTATCAATCCTACTCATGCAATGCTTGAGGGTTGAAACTAATGCATAAAAACTGGGTAATAGAGGGATATGATCAAAGTGTTACTTGCCTTGCTGACGATTGGAAAACCCTAGAGATTCGTAGTAGCACATTTCGCACTTCGAAAACTCTATCATGAACAAACAATACCATATATAATCACTCAAGCATAATATGCAAAAATTAAAACCCAAAATAAAAGATGCAGACTAAAAGTTCAAGTGAAGAGCTTTGATTTGCAAAAAGAATCAATCGAATCGGAGCTACAAAACTCAAACTACGATCAAAAGAAGTTCAAAAACAAATCTTCTTGAAACCAAATTTTAAATTTTCAAAACCATCTTCAAGTTGATTATCTGGAAAGAGGGGAAAAAGACGAAGATTTTGGCATTGGTTTCACTGGATTTGGGTAAACGAGCAAAAATAGTGAAGGTTTGAAGATCAGGGACTAATCTATGATAAAAGTATTTACGTATAGGTCCCTGGCCAAAAAATAAAACTAAAAGAAAAACCTAACGAACGAACGTTCGTTAACAGAAACTAACGAACAAACATATTCGCTAACAGAGAGAAATGGGTGAACGTTCGCTAACAAGCGAACCCTAAAAAAACCGATCTAAATGAATAACCGGAAAAAACGGGGCGGGTTTTCACGGTTTTTACCGGTTCGACAGTTTTGACGGAAAACCGCCGGCGGATTCAGATGGCGACGGTTGCGGTGGCTCCGACGAACGGCGCGTCGGAGGGTCCGCGGGGTGGGGCGGTATGGGCGGCAGCAACGGCGGCGGTGGTGCGAGGCGGCGGCAGTAGAGGCGACGAACGGTGGCGCGGGACGGCGGCTCGGCTGCGGCGGCGGGGCTGCGGGTTTGGTGGTGGGAGGGGGCGGTGGCAGCGACATATAAAAGGGGGAAGGGAGTCAGCGGGGTGGCTTGCGGTAGGGGCGGGGTCGGACACAGCGACGGCGACGGCGGTGGGCAAACTCGGGACTCCGGTCCCAAGCCGGAGGAAGGCGGCGGCGCGCTGGGCCGTGGTTCGGCTGCGGCTGGGCCAGCCCAAGAAGAAGTTCTAAAAAAATTCCTCGAAAATACAGAAAATCCTAATAAAATATACGAAATTCTAAAAAAGAAATCCATAAGCAATTTTCACCGTCCAAACCTAATATTTAAGATAAGATGAACATTTTTCTGGACTAAAATGCAATTTTCAAAAATGCATGTTTTTTCTCTAATTCAAATAAAATATAAATAAAAATAATTTGATTTTAAAATTTCTTCTCCAATATTTCTCTTCTGTTTGAAGAAGTCATTTTATCTTCTCTCATTTATTTTGGTTATTGGAAATAATTGGAGAGAAAATATTAAAACCAAATTGATCCTCTTTTGAAATTTGAAACTGAATTCAAATATGAAAATTTGTGAAACCTCCAACTCTCTCCTTGGGTCCTTGAGTTGCTTAAGATTTCTATGATCACAACCAAATGCAAATAAAAAAATGATATGCATATGATGATCTATGTATAACATCCAAATGGAAAATTGGGAGGTTACATGAGGGAAATTATCTTGTGGGTGAAAATGCAGTTGAAGTTCCCCGATGGGTATGCAATGAATCTAAAGAGGGGAGCGAATGTCATGGTGGTCGCACAGAAGATGCCATGGGATGCCTAAAGAGGGGAGGAGGCTCTAGGGCACTGGTGGGCTCCAGAGGCAAGGTCAGCATGAGCGAGCGCGGGACGCAAGACATACCCAGGTTCGGGGCTCTCTGGAGAGATAACACCCCTAGTCCTGTCGAGTGTGGTTAATATGTAATAGTACAAAGTTGCTCCTAGAGCTGTATGGAGGGAGAAGGAGGTCTAGCCAAGGCTTAGGTTGCTCCCTCTCCTCGGGTTTTGCCTTGTGTGTGATCGATTGTGCGAATGAAGTGGGTTCCGCCCGTATGACAGAGGGCTCCTCGGGGGTTTTATAGGTCAACCCCCCCATGGGTACAAGGGTAATATTACAAGGCCGTAGGGCCGGGTTGTCAATGTCCAGGAACCCGGTGCTGGGACCCACCGGGTACCAGGGCTCGCCGGGTTCTCCGGGCGCGAGCCCCATGAGCCTAGGGGGCACTGTGTCGTCTTGTCGATCGTCATGGCATGGCCCGGTTGAGTCGGCTACAGGGGCGCTCCGTCGGGTTGCCGCTTGCAGGCGTCATTGGTCACGCCGGGACACTATTGCCATGCCTGGCCTAGTCAGTGGGGAGGCGTAGGGCACTGTAGCCACGCCAGCCCTAGTCAGCGGGTAGGTGGAGGGCACTGTTGCCTCATCCGGCTGACTAGAGGCATGGGCGGGGTACTGTGGCGTTGATCACTAGCTGGTGGAGACTCGTCCCATCGTACGGCTGGGATGGGACGGCCGCTGGCCCTTTGCCGGTTTTGGAGAACACGCCAAGGGCAGTGCTGGCTTACTAGAGAAATCTTGAGCTTCGTTGTTGGGGCCGAGTGGAGGAGCCTGGCCAGGTCGGCCTGCTTGGCCGAATCGAGCGACCTCGCCGATTCGAGCAACTTGGTCGAGGTCGGGCGGGATTGAGGGGCGATGCTGGCCCTGTTGTTTTTGAAAAGGGTCCGGGTACCGTTGCCTGCCTGGGGTTCATACCCCCGACAGTAGTCCCCAAAGCTATGAAGGTCCGCCTTCTTCGGGTGGTTGGCCTTCGCAGTTTCCCCCTTGCGCAGAGGCAAACTTGGTGACCGCCGGGTCCGGCAACACCCACTGTGTCCTAGCTTCCGGAAGCCAGATCGCGGCGTCTTGGTCACGGCGGGAAACCGAGGAGCTCGACGAATCTTGGGCAATCTCTTGGTCTTGGCGCGGCCGCCACGTGGCGCATGGGAGCCGGAAGGGCCTGACAGGCCACGCACGCGATAGGATGGGGCGACGCTCTAGGGCCCGCCGCTGCACGCCCTTGACCCATGCGCGTGGATTTATTGCAGCGTCCGCAGGTTGGTCGCTATTCTCCAGGCAGTTATTGCATGCGTACGTGCGCACTTATTGCGGGGAAGTGGGGGGGACGAGCGCAGACGATCCCACTTCCCCACGTTTCGAACCATGGCCTATAAATTGGGGGCAAGGGGTGCGGTGGAGATCACTCACGCTCGCGCACCACTGCCTCTTCGTCCTCCCTTTGCTTCCGACGGTCGCCGCCAGTCGAGACACCCGCCGTTCCGAGCAGAGTTTTCCTGCCATCTTCATTTCCCCTTTCACCTTCTTCTTCGCGCGCGGGACGATGGCGCTGCCATCAGAGTCGTGGATGGGCTTGACCATCACCCTCGACGACATCGCCTACCTCCGCAACACCAGGCGCCTGCCAAGGGCGGAGGAGGTCGAGGCTCGCCTCCCGCAAGGCGAATGGGAGCCGCGGCCCAGAGGCTAGGAGTGGGTGGTCTTCCTGCCGCACTTCCAGCGCGGGTTCGGGCTGCCCGCGAGCGGCTTCTTCCATGAGTTTCTGGAGTTCTTCGGGCTCCAGCCTCATCACCTTGGCGCCAGCGCGATCGTGCAGCTGTCCGGTTTCATCACCCTCTGGGGTCGAGCCTTCGATCGTCCTCTGGGTGCGCTTCCTGTCTCTCAAGCAGCAGGGGCCGAAGGCCGAGGAGATGTCCGAGTGCGGGGCAGCCGTCATCACCAAGCGGTCGGGCACCGACTGCCCGAAGATGCCGCTGGAGGATTCTGCCAAGAAATGGCAGAATTTCTTCTTCTACGTCCGTAGTGTCAGCGAGGACCGCATCAACCTTCCGCAGTTCATCAACTCGTCACCGTGGGGGAAGCTGAACATGGGGTACTACCCCAAGCACCCGTCGCAGGAGGTGCTAAACTTGTGCGAGCGGGTGTCGGTGATGAAGGAGCAGGAGAGGCTCACCGGCACCGACCTCATCACCGCCTTCATCGTCCGGCGAGTGCTGCCACTGCAGCGACGCAGCCACCTCATCGGCCAGATGGCCGGCCTCCAAGATCCCAACCGCATGGCGAATACATGGTTGGCGGTGGAACAGATCGCGCGCCAGGTTAACGATATCTCCAAGGCCAACTTGGGGGTCGACTGGGCGTTCGAGAAGGCCCTGTACAGCCGTGCAAACCCGGCTCCGTTGGTGAGTCCCTGGTCTCCATACTTCACTGCTGCTTCTCTTCTCGTTCGTCCTGACGCGACACGGGAGGTGCTTCTGAATGCCATCCGGTACCCTTATTACCGGGCACGGGTACAGGTGGTGCGCGACGCCTCAGAGTAGCCCGAAGCCCAAGACGGAGCGGAGGCGGCTGCCGATGCGGGCGCAGGGCACCGAACAGGTGAGCCTTGTTTCTACTCCTTGAGTTGCCGGTCACTGAACGGCTTCGGAAATGTTGATGTGAGCTGTTGACACAGCGGCACCGGGTGGAGAGGCGATGGCGCGGCTGGAGCCAGGTCGCCTCGGGTGCCGGGGACGGCGCGGCGCCTGCACGGGAAGGATATTGCCCCGCCACGGGCCCCAGCCGTGAAGCGCGCGGGGGACACGGCCGGAGGCGCGAAGCCGCCCACCAAGAGAAGGCGCGGCTGAGGGAGTCCTGGATTAGGGGGTCTCCGGATAGCCGGACTATATCCTTTGGCCGGACTATTGGACTATGAAGATACAAGATTGAAGACTTCGTCCCATGTTCGGATGGGACTCTCCTTGGCATGGAAGGCAAGCTAGGCAATGCGGATATGAAGATCTCCTCCCTTGTAACCGACTCTGTGTAACCCTAGCGCCCTCCGGTGTCTATATAAACCGGAGGGTTTAGGCCATAGGACAACATACAATCTTACAATCAACTCTTGTAATACTCATATCATCAAGAACAATCAAGCAGGACGTAGGGTATTACCTCCATCAAGAGGGCCGGAACCTGGGTAAACATCATGTCCTCTGCCTCCTATTACCATCCGCCTTAGACGCACAGTTCGGGACCCCCTACCCGAGATCCACCGGTTTTGACACTGACATTGGTGCTTTCATTGAGAGTTCCACTGTGTCATCACCATAAGGCTTGATGGCTCCTTCGTTCATCGGTAGCGATGCGGTCCAGGGTGAGGTTTTCCTCCCCGGATAGATCTTTGTATTCGGCGGCTTCGCACTACGGGCCAATTCGCTTGGCCATCTGGAGCAGATCAAGAGCTACGCCCCTAGCCATCAGGTCAGAATCGGAAATTTAAACTACACTGCCAACATCCGCGGAGACTTGATCTTCAACTGATTCGAGCCCGTGACAGGTGCGCTGCACAATCACGACGAGCACGACATAACTCTGCTGTCGGACAGTGTTCGGGAGATCGCATCTGCAACTACTCCGGCCGTCAATCCAGAGCAAATCGCGCCATCCGAGAGCGGAGGGATAGACCCTGCCATGGAGGTCACACTCTGAGTGGCAATAGAGCCGGATACTGACTTCACCTCTTACGAGAGCCGTGTCGCCAAACCACTGGATTCACCTCTGGCCATGGACTCCGAGCCGCCTACACCCGTGCCCGTCGAATCCGAATGGGCGCCGATCATGGAGTTCACCTCCGCGGATATGTTTTAGCACTCGCCCTTCGACGATGTGCTAAATTCATTGAGGTCCCTCTCCCTGTCAGGAGAACCTTGGCCGAACTATGTCCAGCTAGAATGGGATGCGCATGACGAAGAAATTCGCTGCCCACCCACCACCCACTTAGTAGCCACTGTCGACGATTTACCCGACATGCTCGACTTCGACTACAAAGACATCGATGGTATGGACGACGATGCAAGAGACGAGAAGCAACCACCGCCCACGGGCGCTAGACCACTACCTCATCATACGACATATATATGGTGGACACCCCCAAAGAAGGCAATGGCGACGAGACAGCGGAGGATGACCCCTCCAAGAAGCAACCCAAGCGCCGACATCAGTGGCGCTGCTCTAAGTCCCGCCACAACAAAAGTAGTGATACCGGCAGAAGAGATAATAACACTCCGGATAGTGCCGAAGACCATCACAATCCCCTCCAGCACGATGTAGAGCCCGAGGATGAACAAGCCAGCCCTCCAGAGCATGCAGCAGATGGAGAACCGGAGGAGGACAATTACGTGCCTCTCTCTGAAGACGAGGCGAACCTCGGCGACGAAGAATTTATCGTGCCTGAGGACCCCGTCGAACAGGAGCGATTCAAACGCTGTCTTAAGGCCATAGCAAATAGCCTGAATAAAAAGCAACAATAGATTCAAGCTGATCAAGACTTGCTAGCAGACAGATGCACTGAAGTCCTTGCGGCCGAGGAATATGAACTCGAGCGCCCCTCCAAGAATTAACCAAAACGCAGGTTGCTACCTCACCTCGAGGAGGAAGCATTGAAGCCCCATGCACCAGTGTACGATGTGGCTAACCGGCAACTACGTGGCCGAGCCAAAGAGGCATTTCAGCCCGAAGCTCAGCCTACACCTCACTGCCACCCAATCCAAAATACCAATGCTCGGGGCAACACACGGGACCTGCGAGACGTATTGGACAGTAAGGAAAAACTCGCAAGGTCAATATATGGGTCACGGGCACGCGCGCCAACATGGGACGATGATCGTCGCGCCGGATACGCCAAAAGCAAATCCGGCCGAGCCGAATACAGCAGACAAGACTCATATGAACTGCGTCGGGATATAGCCCACCACAGAGGCGCCACACACCCCCTATGCTTCACTGATGAAGTTATGGTTCACGAATTCTCGGAGGGTTTCAAACCCGTAAATATCGAATCATATGATGGTACAACAGATCCCGCCGTATGGATTGAGGATTTCCTCCTTCACATCCACATGGCTCGCGGTGATGATCTACACGCCATCAAGTACCTCCAACTAAAACACAAAGGACCAGCTCGGCATTGGCTGAGTAGCTTGCCAGCAGACTCCGTCGGCAGTTGGGAGGATTTGGAAGACGCATTCCTTGCCAACTTCTAGGGCAGTTATGTGCAACCACCGGATGCCAATGACCTGAGCCATATAACTCAGCAGCCAGGGGAATCGGCCAGACAATTCTGGATTCGGTTCCTGACTAAGAAAAATCAAATTGTCGACTGTTCGGACGCAGAGGCCCTCGCGGCATTCAAGCACAACATCCGTGACTAGTGGGTTGCCCGCCACCTTGCCCAGGAGAAGCCAAAGTCTATGTCAGCCCTCACGACACTCATGACCCGCTTTTGCGTGGGCGAGGATAGCTGGTTGGCTCGCAACAATAACACATTGAGAAATCCGGGCGCTTCGGATAAGAAAGATGCCAATGACAGACAACGTCGTAACAGACCAAAGCGCCGCAATAAGTGCGATAACACCGAGGATACGGCAGTCAATGCCGGATTCAGAGGCTCTAGATCCGGTCAGCGGAAAAAGCCATTTAAAAGAAGTACGCCGCTCCGTCCAGTTTGGATCGCATACTGGAGCGCTCGTGTCAAATCCATGGCACCCCCGACAAGCCAGCCAATCACACCAACAGAGAATGCTGGGTGTTCAAGTAGGCCGACAAGTTAAATGCCGAAAACAAGGACAAGGGGCTGCATTGTGATGACAAGGAGGAGCCCCAGCCGCCGAACACGGGAGGACAAAAGGGGTTCCCCCCACAAGTGAAGACGGTGAAAATGATATACGCAACCCACATTCCCAAGAGGGAGCGGAAGCATGCACTAAGGGACATCTATGCGATGGAGCCCATGGCCCCAAAGTTCAACCCATGGTTTGCTTGCCCGATCACCTTTGATCACAGGGATCACCCCACTAGTATCCGTCATGGAGGAACCGCCACACTGGTCCTAGACCCCATCATCGACGGATTTCATCTTACTCGAGTCCTTATGGACGGCGGCAGCAGCCTGAACCTGCTCTATCAGGATACAATGCGCAAAATGGGTATCGATCCCTTGAGGATCAAACCCACCAAAACCACCTTTAAGTGCGTCATCCCAGGTATAGAGGCTCATTTCACAGGCTCAATCACACTGGAAGTAGTCTTCGGAACACCGAACAACTTCCAAAGCGAGGAGTTAATCTTCGACATCGTCTCGTTTCGCAGCGGCTATCATGCACTGCTTGGACGAACTGCATTTGCAAAATTAAATGTCGTACCACATTACGCATACCTCAAGCTTAAGATGCCAGTACCTCAGGGGGTCATAACAGTGAATGGAACACACAGAACACTCGCTCCGCACGGAAGAGCACACTGCGGACCTCGCAGCAGAAGCACAAAGCAGCCTTTCAAGGCAAACCACTAATTCGGCGATACAGCCCCCGAACACCTTCAAGCGTGTCCGGAGTAAACTGCAACAGGATCACCTGCCACGTTTAGAGCTCGCCTAGGAATTCGGCCCCCGTCCCAGTCCCAGTCAAGCGACGAAATCCGTGCCGCGCATACATAATTACGCACTGAAAATACCATGGACATAGGCGGGGGCACGATCAAGGCACTCCCCGCAATGCGGCTTAACCGCCCTAGGGGCTGTATATCTTTATCATTTATTTTCTCTTTCAGGGCCTAACTCTCTGGAAGCCCTTTCCGGCAGCATGATTGCTGGACACATTACGAGAAGGAACAACCAAGGTGACAAGAAGCCGGGATGTACACGAGAACCCCCAAGTGGTCTCTAATAATAATACTCGCATTCTACTATCCATACGCAGCTTGCCCTTGGATAGGACATTTCGAGCAGTCCTACTTTCTGCTTATTACACTACCTGTACCAGTACGCTTCGACGTATTATTTAAATAACAATGCATAGCATTAGTTTAATATTGCATTATTCATTCCCTTTTTTCTTTATGTCCATTTACGACAATCCAAACCCGTAAATTTGGGTACGGTCAGTACGCCAGGGGCTTTTGTTTACCCCATAATACGGCGTGAGAAGTCCAAACACTTTCGATAGTGCGGCACCCCAAACTTATAGTATTATATGCATCAGCTCTAAATCATGTCTTGGGTCAATAGTTGGGCTTGCCCGGCTCCCATGCTTTGGTACCTTATGTTCCGCTATATCGGCTAAGGTAGCGGTGGGAGAACTACTGCGATTGTGTCCCGGCTCTTCCGGACGAGCACCTCAGTAGAGAAAGACGAAAACTGACTGTCATGATATGGCAAGAGACTGGTCGCTGTTCGAGAGGTCTCAAGTCCTTAAAGACTTTTTCCACTTCGGGCGAGGAGTCGGCCTTGTCCGGCTTAGGCGTGTATAGCGCCCCAAATTCGGCCCTCCGAATACCAAGGGCTTCGCCAAAATTTAAAATTGTAGACTTCCATGGCTAAGTGAGAGTGATAAAGCATTATAGTCCGATTGCCTAGTTCGTTGCACTGAACACCTCCCTTGAAGGACCCAAAATTGGGGTAAAGAGTGCTCAGGTTTATCCAGAACACCCCAGTACTAGTTACATGGGGGCAGAAGCCGACGACTGGCCAACTCTTAGATTTTATAAATGGCCGCACAGAAGGTAATATTTTAAATTAAAAAAAGCATCGCATGGCACAAATGAACTCGTTTCATATTACAGGATCACATGAGCATGTTCATTCAAAAATTACATCCTTGGCACACTCATCCGCCACAATGCGGGAACCCTTCAGGACACTCTCATAGTACATCTCGGGGCAGCGATGCTCCTTGCCTCTAGCGGCCCCTCCTTCAACAACTTCACGGCGTCCAGCTTCGCCCATTGCACCTTCGCCCGGGCAAAAGCCCTGCGCGCACCCTCCATGTAGACGGACCGCTTTATGACTTCAAGCCGTGGGCAGGCATCGACGAGCCGCCTTACAAGACTGAATTATCTGCCAGATAGGGGCTCGCCAGGCCACATCCAGACTATAAGGCCCCTCATGGCTTGTTCGGCCGCCTTGTGAAGCTCGATCAACTGCTTTAGTTGGTCGCTCAAGGGCACGGGGTGTTCGGTCCCAGTATACTGAGACCAGAACAACTTCTCCATCGAGCTCCCCTCCTCAGCTCGGTAAAACTCCGCGGCATCCATTACACTGTAGGGAAGATCTGCAAACGCTCCTAGAGAGCTCCGAACTCGGGTAAGAAAAAGGAAAGTCTCCTTCACGTGCTTGCTTTGCATAATGCAAGCCTTACCCGCTGCTATCTTCTTCACCGCAGCAATCTCCTGGAGGGCCTTGTGTGCTTCGGCCTTGGCACTCCGGACGCTTTCAAGCGCCTGTGCAAGCTCGGCCTCTCATGTCTTAGAGTCAAGCTCCAAGGACTCGTGCTTTTTGGCAAGAGCCTCGAGCTCTTGCTACACCTCGCCTACTCGGGCTTCTTGCTTCTCCCATTCAATGCGCTCCTTGGCTGCTTTGTCTTCAGCCTCGAACAGCGCCTTCCTCAGGGTTGCCACTTTGGTCATGGCCCCTGGCAAATCCATGATGATCCTATTACTTTACACCCGAATTTCTTTTTAAATATATAGACAAGGGTACTGCTTACCTTTGCTCTCCTCGAGCTGCCTCTTGGTAAGGCTGAGCTCATCCTCGGACCGCTCCAGGTCCTAGTTCAGCGTAGAGACCTCCGCAGTACGTGCGGCAGCGGCCAGCAGTGAAGCCTACACATACACATAGATATTTTTCTGATTAGGCTCCTGAGTTATCGTTAGATCCTCTATTCGGCCTTTCTTTCTGAATGCCGACCAGAGCATCAGGGGCTAGTATCCATGCGGGCATATTTTCCTATATCTTCATTGCTTACCTCAAATCCTGTTAGGAGGCTGGCGCAAGCTTCGGTCAGTCCATTCTTGGTAGACTGAACTTTCTAGATCATCGCACTCATGATAGTACAGTGCTCTTCATCGATGGAAGCACCGCGAAGCGCTTTTAGCAAGTTTCCCGGTTCCTCTGGATAGACAGAGGACACTGGCATGGGCGGCTTTCCCCCCTTAACGGGGGTCGCTCGCCAGAGTCCAGAACCACCAAAGATTCCGGTGTAGTGTTTGGCTGGGGGCCGATCCTAGAGCCCATGGGAGTCCGGCTCCCTTTGTGCCCCAGGTCCGGAAGGTCACCTCGAGGAGACCCCAGGACTGCCTCCCCTTGGCCCGGTGCCTGTTGAGACAACACCTCGACTTTGTCCGCAGGGCAAGGAGTGGAGGCGGTCGGAAGAGAACCGTTGTTCATATCCGACGAACCACTCGATGAAGTTACGTTGAGATGAGCTCGGGACGGACTGCGTAATCATGTTCGGCATGAGAAGAAGCAGTGTAGTAAAACATACCACGAATTACTGTGGTGTCCGGATACTTACGACTTCGCCAGGGGCTTGACCCTGGGTAGCCACTCATCGCCGCTGTAGGCGGCCGTCGTGGAGTAGTCCGGAAGGAAGGTCTTGCCCTTCTTGGACCCTTCGGCCTCCCCGGTTGGGTCGGTCTTCCTTTTCTTGTCTCCCCGGCTGGGGGGGAGAACTTTCCTCTTCCTCCTCCTCGTCTTCGTGGGAGGAGTGCGCGTCGGAGTCATCGGACAATGAGTCCGATACAACCTTGCGCCGGAGACCCTTTCAGGTCCCCGCGGTCTTCTTCTTGGTCTTCTTCACCGGCACCTCATAAGGTGCTGGAGTCAGCATCTCCGTTAGGAGAGCGCCCGCAGGATCTTCGGGCAGGGGGGCTGGACAATCAAGCTGCTCCGCTGTCTTTATCCAGTCCTGTTAATGGCATAGAAGCTTAGATCCTGCATATGACTAAACTAGGGCAAATAAATACCCTGAGAGATATAAAAACTTACCGGATTGGCGCAACACTTTGCGCTGAGTCCACGGTCCTCGGTGAGGGAAGGAGGAATCTCGGCGCCCTTGAACAGCACCCTCCAAACGTCCTCGTGCGTCATGTCATAGAGCTCTCGCAGCGTTTGGTGCTTGGCCGAGTCAAACAAGTGGCAGCTCCAGGCCGAGGTGGAGCGCCTAAAAGCGCTGGTGGACATGGAGGAGGAGACCCGGATCCGGGACAGGCCGTGAAGGCGGCTGAGGACAAGGACGCCGAGCTAAAGGCGGCCCTTGCTAAGGTCGCCGACCTGGAGAAAACGTTGGAGGAGCGCGACCACACCATCGCCCGGGAGCGGTGCGGTACGTTGCTCGAAGCGCAGCACCTGGAAGAGTCCTTCTCCAGTAAGTGCTTTTCATTGGTTTTGTTGTTGCTGCCGAGTTGGGACTCCGGCCTCTCTTCCTTAGTAGTTTTCTTCTAACTTGCTTTTCTTCTTGACAGGGACCTTCCTGGAGACGCTCCCTCTGGCGGAGGAGGTCATCCGCTTTCAGCGAGACCCGCAAGGAGTCGTGGGCTCTGGGACCAACCCGAATGTGGCCTGGACATTCCCGGAGATCGTGACCGCCACCCAAACCGTCCTGCGGGTCCTGAGCGACCAGATGGGGCGGCTTTCTCAGGCCGGCGCGGCGATGACGGCGGCCCTCTGGCCGGGTTCCATTGCACCGGGCAGCTTCACGCGGCTGGCGCGTTGGTTGGTGGCGGGCCCGAACCATCTTCACGAGTGGCGGGTCTCCACCGCTCGCGCCGGCGCTGAGATGGCGCTTCAGTTCTCGTTGTCGTGGCATCCGGACATGGCACTGGATGCGTTGATGGGCCAGCGAGTCGGCTCGGAGAGCCAGCTACAGGCGGAGGCTAGCCGGGTCGCCGCCCGGGCCAGCTATATCGCCGGATTTGCGTTCCATGATGAGTTCCAGCCGGAGCGGGCAGAGGATGGCAGCGTTGTGCCTGGTGAGGACTACGGCCTTCTTCTAGACGACCCGGAGGGTAGCTCTGAGGAGACGGGCGTCTACGCGGACGCCGAGGAGGAGGATACCGGCACCTCTACGGACCCGGCGGCTGCGCACTCTGGCGGAGGCGATGCCTGATTTCTTACTTGTAGAAAATTTATGTTAGGTAGCAGGTCCACCAACCCACTGGGGGTTTGATTGGGTGTAATGAATTCGCTTGGGCCTGTTTAAATTTATGATGTATGAGCTGTGTGAATGTTTCCGCCTT
Source organism: Triticum urartu (assembly GCF_056163025.1). Lineage (NCBI taxonomy): Eukaryota > Viridiplantae > Streptophyta > Magnoliopsida > Poales > Poaceae > Triticum > Triticum urartu. The sequence continues at coordinate 417,167,363 of NC_141873.1, read as the reverse complement.
TGCTTCTCGTTTTTTGGAGTTGTTTTCTTGCGACTTCCTCCCTTTGGGTTTCACCCCCGCAAGTCTGACGGCCAGGGCTCTGGTCTATGACAAGGGGTTCAGCCTTTGAGAGGGACGCGCAGTACTTGGGCTTTTGAAACATTGGGAGTGAGCGAAACACCCACTGGGCCGACTGGCGGCAATCTGGTGGGCCGGGTTGGCGAGCAGCCGGTCATGTAGTAGCTTAAAGTGGTGTGGCCGGGACGAGCGAGCCGACGACATGCAGAAACTTCGTGGATGCCTTCACCTTCGCTTTTCATTTTTAGGGCCATTTTCTTGTAACTCTCCCTCTTTGGGCCTCCCGCCCTGCGAGTCTGACGGCCAAGGCTTTGGTCTGTGACAAGGGGTTCGGTTTTGAAAGGAGTGTTCAATACTTAGTCTTTGAAAACGTGGATCGCGAGCGAAACACCCACTGGGCCGGCTGGCGGCCATCCGGCGGGCCGGGTTGGAGGGCAGCCGGTCGTGTGATAACTTAAGGTGGCGGGACCAGGTTGGGCGACCCGACGGTTTTTCACTTGGTGTTCGTGGCGCGCTGTTGCTTTTGTTCTCATCCGCTTGCCAGCCCGCAGTCGAAGCTGGATCTGCGTCTTAGGGCGAAGCGAGAAGCTATGGCGATCCAACGCATTTGAGAACCGCTAAGAAAAAAACGGCGGGTGGCTGAGCCGGCCAGCCCCCAAGCCCCCGGGTCGAGCGAATCGACCCGGCGGCCGGGTTCGGCTTAAATTTTTAAAGTGATGCGCGAATGTAGAGACAAGATAGCTTGGTCGCAAAAGGGGCAGCCCTCGAGCGTCGTTCGGGGGCCCCATAGTTTTGAGATGATTACAAAAGACGGTGGTACATACATGTTTACAGCTAACTGTAAAATGGGCGGAGTAGCTCCGCGTTCCATGGCCGAGTTGTTTCTTCGCCGGCTGTGTCTCTCTTGTGCTTGTTCGACTTGCGGGCGTCGATGAGGTAGTAGGCGTTGTGATCGCATAGGGCCTTGCTGATGATGAAGGGGCCCTCCCATGGGGAGGACAGCTTGTGCTGGCTCGTCTGCTGCTGGACGAGTCGGAGGACGAGGTCTCCCTCTCGGAAGGCGAGGGGCTTCATCTTCCTGCTGTGGTAGTGCCTCAGTCCTTGCTGGTAGATGGCTGAGCGAGTAAGCGCTAGGAGACGTGCTAATTCGAGCAAGTCGACGCCGTCTTCGCGTGCTTCTTTTGCTTCGGCTTCTGTGTACATCGTGGCGTGCGATGAGTCGAACTCGACGTCGGTCGGGATGACGGCTTCTGCTCCGTAGACGAGGAAGAACGGGGTGAACCCGGTCGACCGGTTAGGCATGGTGCGGAGACTCCAGAGAACAACTGGCAACTCGTCGAGCCAGCTGCCGGGGGAACGGACGAGTGGCTCGACGAGCCACGGCTTGATGGCGGATAGGATGAGACCGTTGGCCCACTCGTCCTGGCCGTTGGACTGTGGATGAGCAACAGAGGCCAGGTCGAGGCGGATGCCGGAGACGGTGGAGTACTCTGCGAGCGCGCCCTTGGCGAAGTTGCTGCCGTTGTCCATGATGATATTGTTTGGCATGTCGTAGCGTACTGCGATATCTTTGATAAATCGAACGGCTGTTGGACCTTCCAGCTTCTTGATCGGCCTTGCCTCGATCCACTCGGTGAATTTGTCCACCGCCACCAACAAGTGCGTCATGCCGCCTCGAGCGGCTTGAAGGGCCTCACCTTGTCGAGTCCCCAACCGTGAAGGGCCAGGCAATCGGGATGGTCCGGAGTGCCCACGCTGGCTGGTGGTTGCGCTTGCTGAAGTGTTGGCATCCCTCGCACTTGAGGACGAGCGACTCGGTGTCTTCGAGGGCTGTGGGCCAGTAGAAACCATGGCGGAAATCCTTGGCCACCAAGGATTGCAAGGCGGCATGGTGCCCGCACTTGCCCTGGTGTATGTCGAGGAGGATCTCAATGCCCTTGTCCTACTCGACGCAGCGCTGGAACACGCCGGTGGAGCTGCGCTTGACAAGCTTGTTGTTGATGATGCTATAGGCGGAAGCTCGGCGCTGTACTTGCCGAGCTTCGGCCTCGTCTATGGGGAGGAGCCCATTCTCCAAGAACTCCAAAATGGGCGGGGCCCAGGATGGTGCCGCGACCCTAGTGAGGACGGCTATGACGATGGGTTTCGGGGTGGCAGCCCCCAAGCCGGGTTCATCGGCCCAAGGGCCGGGTTGGGGTGTGGTCGGGATGGCTGGAGCAGTCCCCGGGCCGGGTTGAAGCGCAGCCAGGTCGGTCGGAGCAATCCCTCCACCGGGTTGCGGCGCGGCCGGGTCGGCTGGAGCAGTCCCCGCGCCGGGTTAAGGCGCGGCCGGGTCGGCTGGAGCAGTCCCTGGGCCGGGTTGAGGCGCGGCTGGGTCGGACGAGACATGGATGGACGCGGAGTCCGGAGACGGCTTGACGGACGGCTTGTGCAGGTGCTCAAGGGAGACGCCGGATGGAATGGACTACCGGGACGAGGCGATCTTTGCGAGCGTGTTGGCTGCCTCATTCTCCCCGCGCGGGACATGGAGGAACTCGCAGCCCTCGAAAAACCTGGACAACTTCTGGATGAGGAATAGCTTGCCATGTTAGAGTCGTGGGCTTCCCACTCACTGGAGCACTGCTGGACGACTAGGTCCGAGTCGTCGAAGTATAGGATTCACCAGATGCCGAATTCCTTGGCAAGCTGGAGGCCGTGCACAAGGGCTTCGTACTCGGTAACGTTGTTTGAGGCGGCGAAGTGGATCTGTAGCGCATACTTGAGCCGGTCTCCCTTGGGGGAGGATAGCACGATGCCGACCCCTAGGCCGAGTCACATCTTCGAGCCATTGAAGTGCATGCGCCAATGCGTCGGGTCCGACGGCGGCAGCAGGTACTGGGTCTCGGTCCAATCGACGAGGAAGTTAGCCAAAGACTGGGACTTGATCGTGGTGCGGGGCTTGTAGAGGATGGTGTGGCCGGCTAGCTCGACTGCCCACTTGGTGACCTGGCCGGAGGCATCCCGGCACCCGATGATTTCGCTAAGAGAGGCCGTGCTGACCACGGTGACGACATGCTCTTGGAAGTATTGCTTTAGCTTCTTGGCGGTGAAGTATACGCCGTAACACATCTTCTGGTAGTTTTGGTAGTTCTGTTTCGAGGCGGAGAGCACCACGCTCAAGTAGTAGACGGGACGCTGGACGGCTTGAACCTTGCCCTTCTCCGGTCGCTCGACCACCATCACCGTGTTGACCGACCGCGAGGTCGCGGCAATATAGAGCAACAGCGGCTCCTTCTCGGTCGGGGCACTACTAGGAGAAGGGCTATAGATGATATGGCCACTAATGGCGCACTAGATATGTGGTGCGCCACTACTATATAGTAATGGCGCACCATGAGTTGGTGCGCCATTAGTGTGGTAGACACTAATGGCGCACCAGCACACGGTGCGCCATTAGTAACAATTTTTTTTATTTTTCCAAAAATACTAATGGCGCACCAGGGAAGAGTGCGCCATTACTAGTTTAACTAGTAATGGCGCACCACCAACGAAGTCGCCACTACTATTTTCTTGCAAAACAACTAATGGCGCACCTCAAGCTGGTGCGCCATTAGTAACCAGGGTTACTAATGGCGCATTTGTGGGTGGTGCGCCATTAGTAACATGGGACCAGATAGATATTTTGGGCAGCCACACCTACACACTCACTTTCCCCACTTCATTCTCTCCACCTCCTCCTCCTCCAAGCTTGTGTCGGCTGCCTCCTCCTCCTCACCTCATTTGCACCATAGATTCATCAAAATTAAGTGGTTAAATTACCTTTGTTTGATAGGTAAGTAAGGGGAAAGCTATCTTTATGTTGTAGATCTACTTTTTTTCTCCCTAGCTCGCTCCAACAACGTGCACATGCACTTTTTATGGCCTTGCTAGATCTATGTATGTTTGTGGTGTTGCATATATGTTTGTGTTTGCAGGTACCGGTATTTGAAATGCGATAGTTGCCAATATTTTGCCGGAATGTTGATTCATTTCCGTTTTGGCAAGAATTTTGGCACTATGCATTCTTTTTGGTCCTATTTTTAGGGAAAGTCATGCCAAATTTTTTCTTGGTTCTAAAATATCGTTTTGCTCTACCCCGCAGGCGACCATGGTCCGCACGATGACCGAAGGCATCGTGAATAGGTTTTTGAGCTCCGCGAAGTCCGAGATGCTTCAAAAGAACGAGACAGAGATAAGATGTCCCTGTCGAAGATGCAAGCTGAAGAGCCTTATTGCGGACTCGAATTCCAGGCAGGTGCGGGACCACCTGATCTTGCATAGTTTCATGGATTGCTATCAGTGGCAAGGTGATGGAGATGACTATGAAGTCGTCCATGGGGGCCGAGCAAGAAATGAGGAAGGGCAGCAAGACAACCACCGCGGCGAGGGCGGGCAAGAAGACGAAGAATCTCCAGGACATGATCACGACAGTGATGTTGTACACAGTCATCATGTAGAAGATGCCGGACATGATGATGAGGAAGATCAAGACGAAGGGCATGATCATGAAGATGAAGATGCCGGAGCAGACGACGATGGACGCTGGGTGCAGGACCCTCATATTCAAGAGCTGCTTCTCAAGCAGACGGATAACGGAAGAGCTGCTGCCCGAGAGAGAGCCAAGCTGGATCAACTGGAGATAGACGCGGTTACTCCATTGTATGAAGGATGCAGGCCCGAGGATACCCGCTTGAAAGTAACGCTCATGGCTCTGGAGATGAAGGTAAAACACAAAATGACCGACGCATGCTTCGACGAGAACATGTCATTCTGGCACGAATGTCTTCCCAAGGGGAACAAGTGCCCGACCAGTTTTGAGGAGGCGAAGAAAATCGTGTGTCCTCTGGATTTACCGCACGTGAAATACCATGTGTGCATGAAAAATTGCATCATTTATCGGGACGAGCATGCGGAGTCTACCATATGTCCGGTGTGCGGTGTCACTCGATACAAGAAGACGAAGAAAGATCCTCGAAAATTGGTGTGGTACTTTCCGATCACTCCTCATCTGCAGCGCTATTTCACGGACCCTAAGGTAGCAAACCTCCTGCGTTGGCACGCGGATAGGGAGGAGAAGAAGCGAGAAGATGACGGAAATGATCCGGAGATAAATAAAAAGACAAGATGCTGAGTCACCCTAAGGATGCGAGCCAGTGGCAAGCGTTGAACTTTGAAGACCCAGAATTTGGGAACGATCCAAGTAACATTGTGTTGGGCGCGAGCACCGATGGAGTCAATTCGTTTGGCAACCAGAGAAGCACACATAGCACCTGGCATTTGTTTGTGTGGATGTACAACCTTCCCCCCTGGTTGTGCATGAAGAGGAAGTACATTCACATGAGTATGCTAATTGAAGGGCCGAAACAACTAGGGAATGACATCAATCTGTATCTAGGGCTGCTGAAAGAGGAGCTAGACACGCTGTGGAAAACGCCAGCCAATACGCGGGACGCTGTAGAGAAAGAATATTTCCCTATGAGAGCCGCACTGCTCACGACGGTGCACGACTATCTCGGTTACGGATATCTCGCGGGGTAGGTGGTCCACGGATTTTCTGGATGCGTCAGGTGCATGGATGACACAACGTATTGTCAGCTAGATAGAGATCTCAGGTCCTCAAAAACCGTGTTCATGGGACATCGAAGGTGGCTTCGCGATGATGACCCATGGAGAAAACGCAAGGATCTGTTCAATGGTGAAACCGAACCCCGAAGACGCTCGCGTATGAGAAGCGGCGAGGAAATAGATGAGTTGTTGAAAAATTGGAAAGATTGCCCACTGCCGGGAAAGAAGCAAAAGGCGCCAGAGCCGGGAAAGAAGCGAAATGCGCTAGAGCCCTGCTGAAGGTATGGAAAACGAGGTCTGTTTTCTGGGACTTGCCGTACTGGAAGATCCACCGTGTGCCTCACAGCCTTGATGTCATGCATATCACGAAGAACGTGTGCGAGAGTCTGCTTGGTACCCTGCTCAACATGCCAGAGAGGACAAAAGATGGGCCGAAAGCAAGGGCAGACTTGAAATCAATGGGCATCAGGGAGGAGCTTCATGCTAATGATGATGATGATGATGAGGCGAAGCAGGACACAGAAAGTCGTCGCAAAGGCAAAAAGGCCAAGAAGACCGGAAATGACTACCCTCCCGCGTGCTTCACTCTAAGTCAGGAGGAGATCGAGCAGTTTTTCACCTAGACCCAGCGAAGCAGAAGTTCAGCGGGATGAAGTCTCACGACTGTCACGTGATGATGACGCAGATACTTCAAGTTGCAATCTGTGGGATCATGGACGCGCATGTCCGTGAAACGCTATTTGGCCTATGCAACTTTTTCGACGTCATCTCTCGGAAGTCAGTTGGCGTGAGGCAAATCAGAAGGCTACAGGAAGAGATCATGGTGATACTATGCGAGCTTGAGATGTACTTCCCGCCCACATTCTTCGACGTTATGGTGCATCTGCTGGTCCATATCGTGGAGGATATCATCTAACTCGGGCCGACGTTCCTGCACAGCATGATGCCGTTCGAAAGGATGAATGGTGTCATCAAAGGATACGTTCGCAACATGTCACGTCCAGAGGGAAGCATAGCCAGGGGCTTTCTGACCGAAGAGTGCATCTCCTACTGCACGAATTATCTAGGCATCGAGAACCATGTTGGGCTGCCCGTCAACAGGCACCTCGGTAGGCTCGCTGGATGGGGTCACTGTGAGGGTCACTGGGAAATGCTTGTCGACTTCGAGGGTCGACTCACCGACTTTGAAAGAGCAAACCTAGTCGCGCTACAACACATAGACGTGGTCGATCCTTGGGTGGTAGAGCACAAAACCTTTATTGAGAAGACGTACAATGACCGAGACCAATAGAGGACGGACGGAGATATAATCAAAGAGCACAACTCATGTTTCACGCGTTGGTTCAAGTAGAAGCTTCTGTCGTACCCTTTACATGAGGATTCTTCCGCGGAAGAACAACTCATATTCGCCTTGTCACAGGGCGCCGAGCACAACCTGATGACCTATGTGGCGTACGATATCAACGGCTACACATTCTACACCGAGGACAAGGACATGAAGAGAGATGGCTATCAGAACTCCGGGGTAACGATGGAATCCTAACGACAAGGACAGATACTACGGAAGGATCGAGGAGATCTGGGAGCTGAGCTACGCTGGAGAGAAGGTCCCGATGTTCCGTGTTAGATGGGCCAAGAGCGTCCTAAAAGAAGACCGGTATTTCACCACCGTGGTTATACCTGAAGCCAAATCCAAGACCGCAGGCGTAAACGTCACCACGAAAAATGAGCCATGGGTACTGGCTTCCCAAGTGGACCAATGCTTCTTCATTACCGACCCGTCAAAGCCCAGTCGTGTTGTCGTGAGGAGAGGCAAAAGGAAGATCATTGGAATGGATGGAGTACCAATGAGCAAGACTTCGACAAGTACGGCGACCCGAAGATCGAACATGACGACGATGATGAAGTAGCAGCATACACCACAAGAAGAAGCAGGAGCACCCTACCTAAAGGACGTCCGTTCCACAGAAGAACTCCATTTGTGAAAAAGAAGGGCAAGAAGATTGTGAACAAATAGCTAGCTAAGATCGATTGTATTTAAATCGTAGTCTTCATTTCTCGATTGTATTTCATGGGCACTTTTTGATATCACGAATATTTTTAAATTTCATGGGCACTTTCTGAATTCATGAATATTTTTTCAAATTTGATGATATTTTTTCATATTCAATATGAAAAAATATTCAATATTCATGAGGACACTCGATCTCGATCCCCCTCCATCTCGATCGCTACCCCCCTCCATCTCGATCTCGATCCCCCCGCACCCTCCCCCGCTAGCTCCACCGCCGCTGACGACCCACCGCACTCTCCCCCGCTCCACCGTCGCCGACGAGCACCCCCCGCACCCTCCCCCGCTCCACCGCCGCCGATGACCAACCGCACCCTCCCCCGCTCCACCACCGCCACCGACCCCCCGCACCTCCCCGACCCGCTCCACCGCCGCCGAGCACCGCCGCCGAGCACCCCCATTGGATGATATTTTCAAATAACAAATTTGATGATGTGTTTTATAAAAATATTACTGTTTTTATAAAAAATTATTACTGTTTCATATTCATATTCATTTTCTAAAAAATAATAATAATAAAAACATACTAATGGCGCACCGGTCGGGTGGTGCGCCATTGCTATCCAAAAAAAGATTTCTAATGGTGCACTGCTCGGGGGTGCGCCATTGCTATGAAAAAAACATACTTATGGCGCACCGCTCGGGGGTGCGCCATTACTAACATTCCCCCCTCTATAGCTGGATACCCGGCCCTTCGCACGATCCCCCCTTCCCTCTCCCTCGCTAGATCCCCTTCCCTCCCTCGCCACACCCGCTCCGGCTCCCTCGCGCCGCTGCCCCGCTCCCCCGCGCCGCCGCCCCCGCTCCCCCCGACCCGCGAAGCACGTGGCCGCCGCCCTCCCCACGACCAACCGAGGCGCCCAAGAGGAGCGCCGCCATCTTCCTCTTCGACTACGAGGACCCGGACGAGCTCGGACGCCCTCGAGCCATCCCTTCGACGCTGCCGCCGCCGCCGACCCCGACATCGACCCCTCCGGCGACCGGCCGCGCCCGCCCAGGTACCTCTCCTCCTTCCTCCTTCCCCCCTCTCCACCCTTCCTCCCCATTCCATCCCTCCCTCCCCTCGATCGTGGTACAGGTCGTCAGCGTACTGCGCAGGCATGTAGCCACCGAGTGAATACCCACCTCATCGACTAGTGCCCAGGAAGAATGACTAGTGCATCTAGAGATCATATTGTTCTGAAACCGATTGTAAAACTGCTATGCAAGATTAGCGTTCTCAGACACATTGCTATAGAATGTTGCATCGAACAGTTAAGTCTGTTCTTTGCAGGATTAGAACAAGTTTGTAACAGGATGCTCTACAATGTTGATTAGGTGCATTACTATTGCTATATGGAGCAGCAATTTACTATTGCTATATGCTCTAGTTTGTATCAATGTGATTGTAGTTTTTTCTTATCATCAAGTTTAGTTGATGTTTATTTCAATATAGCTTATATGATCAGCCACTCTATGTATGATTGTGGCTTGAAGGTTCTGGAAGAACGTTTTTCCTTCAAATTCTATTTGGTGGCATTCTCCTAGACTCCCTAGTTCTGTTGTTAATTGTGCTTCTATTAAAAGAATTGGGAGTTACTCACTGTACTAGAACTCTGTAGGTAGAATTTTGGTTAACCAATATTGACGTTATGAGAATGTAAGCACCTATTATTGCTACTGATATCATTGGCTCATTGCTGCCTTTGTGCAATGCAGAACTATTAAGAGTGATTTGGAGGATTCAAGATTCTGTGAAGCTCTTTTGACATTTAAAGCTCAGAACTGAAGGTACTTAATAAACTCAAAAGCATTGATGATAACTCTTGTTGCCTAGAAACAAAAGTAGTTTACATATTGCATTGGTGGTGTTTGTTTATTTTCAGAGTTTAAGCATGTGTAGTGTAGTGTAGTGAGCTTGTTCTAGTGTAGTGAGGTCTGAACCATTGCACGATGTAGTGTTGTGTAGTGAGCTCTGAACCATGTTCAGTGTTGAGTACTTCAAGTTTGCTGAACCTATTCATTTTTGTGGACTTAGTGAACATGATAAGACAAGCCAGATGCTCTATTTTTAATTAACAGTAATCCATGACCAGCAACAATTTCTTTCACTAATTTTCAGTTAACAGAAATCCATTATTTTTTTCTGCTAAAACTATTGATGATTTTTTGTCGGGTGACCTATTACATCTGGAATGGAAGCTCACATAAGTTGAGCTGATTTTCGTCCATATGAAAGCAGAGGACCATATGGTCTGTGTCCTTTTCATCCATATGAAAGTAGAGGCACATTGTGGTGCTAGTTTGCTGGGTTTTGTCTCCGACCATCATGTCGTGATGATTTGCAGGTACCCCGAGAGGCCCTTGAGTTTGCCGGAATGTCGATCAACTTCCGTTCCAGCAAATTCAGGTACTCCATATGTCCTATTTTCAGCAAAGGTCATGCTGAAATTTTCCGTGAATTTTAGCATGACTTTGCTAAAAATCGGACATATGGGGTACTTGCTACTAATGCATGGGCCGGGGTATCTGTCACATCCCTAGTTATGGTATGACCTAGGTTAGCCCTTCATGTGTGCATCATGTTTAAATTCCATTTAAATTTGAAATGAGGATTTGTGAAACCCTCAGAAATCATCTCTGGAAATGACCCAGATAAAAAATTGCTCCAAAAAGGTCCAAGAAAATGTTCATGTTGCTCTCTGAAAATATTGGACAGAGATAAAAACCAAAGCAATATTATTAGGAGCTCATAGATATTTATTTTGGCCATTTGGAATTAATCCAGTAATTATTTGCGTTGGATAAATATTTTTATATATATGAAATAGTGTCCAATAATTCTGATTTTCACTGTGGGGCTTCGGAATAATCCAATTAAGTTCCTACATTAATTTTCAGAAGAAAATAAATTGATTTAGTATTATTACTAAATCAGAACAAATGTCAGATAAATAGAAACAGAACAAAAATAGAAAAACAACTTACCTGGCGCTTACCTGGTGGCCCAGCTGGCCCGCCCACCTGGCGGCCCAGCCCACCAGGGGCAGCCCCGTCTTCTACCTCTTGCCAGTAGGCAGAGGAGAAGCCGGGCACGACGCACGCCGTGGCCACGTCGCCCCGCCACCTCCTGCTTCCCTCCTCCTCGCTCTGGCCTCCCTGGACGCCGCCACAACGCCCCGTACCCCTCTCACTCTCCCCTGGTCCTCTCCTCTACTCTCCCTCGCTTTCTCTCTCGCGTCCGAACGCGCCTGCCGCCACCGACGAGCACCACCGCAGCCACCGGCCACCCCTCGCCCTGCCGCTACGCCCAGGAGCTCCGCCACATCGCCGGCTACCTCTCTGTCATGTCACGCGCCTCGGGAAGCCCTGCAGCGTCGCCTTCGAGCTCTTCTTCAACCTGCGGCCGCCGGCGACTTCGTCGTTGATTTGCCGGATCCCGTGCCTCCCCTGCCTCGCCAGCAGCACCAGAAGAACTGCGTTGAGCCTCTGCACCGTTTCCCCCATGCCCCGTTGCCTAATTTGCGCCCTAGCTTCCTCCTCCACCGGAGCCGAGACGCACCGCCGCACGAGCTCGACGCCGGCGACATTCCGGTGACCTTTTGGTCCCGAGCATGCTTCCAACGTGTTCGCCGCACCGCGTAGAAGCCATAGGCGCTAACCCCGCTTCGCCATGGCCCTTGTAGCCTCGACCCTGAGCTCACCCGAACCCCGGCCGCCGCGCAAGTCGCTGCCGCCATCGATTTGGACCACCGGAGCTGCTACTTCCTGCACCCCTGGACGCGGAGCACTCCAGGCTTTGCGTAGAGCCTAGTCGCGCGCCAAACCATCGCCGGACGGCGATTTCCGAAGCTCGCCGCCGTGTTCTGTGGTCACCGGCGACTTATCGCCGGCGTATCTGACATGGCTATGTCATTAGCTGCTAATGACGCACCTAATCAACCCCCTGAGCCACTGCCACATGGGCCCCACGCCCTTAATTGACCACTGTTAATTCACGTTTAGTTTAATTTAATTACAGTGGGCCCATGTGTCAGCTTTGACTATGCTGATGTGGCGTTGACCCGACCCCACTTGTCTGTGACCTAGGCAGCATTGGGTCACTGACCAGTGGGCCCCACAGGTCAGGTTTGACCTGGTCAGCCGCCTTTGACCTGCTGACACAATGCTGCTGTCATGCTGACGCAATATATCTTTTCTGGAATTAAAATAAATCAGGAAATTCTAGAAATTGATATAAACTTCAAAAAATCATAGTAATTCAACCGTAGCTCAGATTGAAATAATTTATATATGAAAAATTATCAGAAAAAATAAATCTATCCATCTATACCATTTTCATGCATGACAACACAACTTATACGTGCTGTATAGGTGAAAACATAGAGATGGCATATATAAGAGCTTAATTTGGAGTTGCATTTGAACCCTTGGTTCAAATGGACTTCATTCAATTTGATTACTAGTTGCATTAGCTCAAACAGCATCACATCTCATGCCATGTTCATGCATCATAATGTTGCATATGCTTGTGTTTGATTTCCGACACCGTTCCTTCTTGATAGGTCCTGCTCCGGATAGTGTTCGAGAGTACCTATCAGTGAAGCAGTGCCCCCTGTTAAACTACCAGGCAAGGAACCCCCCCCCCCTTGTTCATTCCGATAATATCCTACTCTCTCGCTCCTGCTCTCATTTATTGCATTAGGGAAACAACGATTCAACTGCTACTTTATGCTACGGTAGTTGAACCCATTCCTCTGCATGACCTGTCATTGCCACAGTAAATAGTTGAAACCCACTAGCATGTGTAGGAGTTGATTGAGCCATGTTATGCTTCCACCATGCCATGCTTGCTATTGCTTAGAGTTGTGTCAGGTCCGATTCATTGGGAATGGATTGGAGTGTTATGCTTTGTTCTGATGCTAAGAGTTAAGCGTGTGAACAGATTTGGTAAAGGTAGCGGTGAGAGGCCATGTAGGAGTACATGGTGGGTTGTCTCATTGGGACCGTCCTTAAGAACTGAGTTCTGTGTAAGTTGTCCAATGACTAGCTACTACCACACATTGGGCTCCGGGCGCTCCAAGCTCTCTCGACTTATTAATCAACTTGATCTCTGTCCAGGAGTTGCAACTAGTTTCTGGTGTTTGTAGGTAGTGCTATTCTTCTACCGAGTGGCACCCGGCAGGGTGGACTTGGGACAGACTAGGCACCGTGGCCCGGTGTACCGAGTGGCACCCAGATGGTGGGATCGGGAACCCTGTACACATCGTTTGGGGCCGTGAGCGAAACCTCGGCCGGATCTCCTTGCGGATGGAACCCAAATAGGTGATAAACCTGGACTAGAGTCTTGCGTGGTTAGTCAGGTCATGGCCGACACCCTCGCCAGGCTTCCGCTTGAAGGTTGCCGAGATACATGACATGTATATGGTGATAAGTGGTGAGAGCGTGTGTGATGAAGTACACCCCTGCAGGGTTATCATGATCTATCCGAATAGCCGTGTCCTCGGTTATGGACTTCTTGGATGCTTACGTGGTACATAGACAACTTAAAGTGGATACTCTAAAATGCTCAAGACAAGTGTGAGTGCTATGGATGGCCTTCTCGTAGGGAGACGAGGATGAATCCATAGTGGTGTATTGATGTGGTGATTAGTGGACTCGTGTGCGCTGCCTCATCTCAAAGAAGTTTCTCGTTGTCGTAGAACAGGATAGCCACTGAGTCAAAGCTGGCTTGCTGCAACTAAACCCCACATTACCTTCTTGATACAAATGCATATATGATAGGATCTGATGTAAGTCTTGCTGAGTACCTTTGTACTCACGTTTGCTTTATTTATGTTTTGCAGATGAGACATCTGTCTTACAAGTAGTTCCGCTTGGACTTCGACGAGTAGCTTGTTACCTCAGCTACGATCTTGTACCCTTGGGAGGGTCTTGTAGATAGTCAGGCTTCTCAGTCTTTTCTTTTGTAGTTGTCTGTACTCAGACATGTAATGCTTCCGCTTGTTGCTTGTATGCTCTAAATGATGGGTCATGTGACCCTTGCTTGTACTTAATGCTATGTGGCTCTTTTGGGCCTTTATCTATATGAGTTTGCGTTATGTTGTGATGCCATGTTGTACAACACATACTTGCATGTTATGCGTACGTGTAACGTGTATTGCTATGTGTGGGATTCGACAATCTAGTTGTTTATCCTTGGCAGCCTATCATATGGGGAAATGTAGTCTAGTGCTTTCTGAGCGATAGTAGTCCGCTACAGCCCGGTTCACCAGAGTCCTGATAGCCCAGCACTACTGCTCAGGACACTTGACTGGCCGGCATGTGTTTCACCTCGTTCCTGTGTCTGTCCCTTCGGGGAAATGTCACGCGGTGACATCCGGAGTCCTGCCTAGCCTGCTACAGCCCGGGTTACCGGAGTCCTGTTAGCCCAGTGCTACAGCCCGGATTCACACGTTGATGACCGACATGCTCGATGTGATTCATGTATGCCTGTCCTCATAGGTTAGTGCCGCTTTGGGTTCATGATTAGCCATGTCGGCCCGGGTTCTTTGTCATATGGATGCTAGCGACACTATCATATACGTGAGCCAAAAGGCGCAAACGGTCCCGGGCCAGGTAAGGTGGCACCCGTGGAAATACCGTGCGTGAGGCCGCAAAGTGATATGATGTGTTACATGCTAGATCGGGGTGACTTAGGATCGGGGTCGTGACAGCTTTGGTATCAGAGCCTGACTGCCTGTAGGATTTCCAAGACAACCTGGTCGAAGTTGAGTCTAGAAATTCTTTAGCTATATAGGGGAATTGATTGTGGAAGGGAACGTAAGGCTCTTTTTACTCCTTATGCCTCACGCCCTCTGATCTGAGTCATCCTATCTTTCCTACGGGGTTAAGGAACTAGGCTTTCTCTTCGGTCTATCAGGATCACGTGTTACTACTCCATAGTCTCTAAGGTTTGGTTGATCTGAATCATATCCCAGTTCGAGTATCTCCGGTGTAGCCTGTTCAGTAATATCTCAGAACCTTGAGTGATGTTTGAGTATGGTGCTACCCCTTCATTTGCAGGATGTTTCATTTTGAGCATTTTACTGCCGTTATGCTGCCGGATTTGTCCTAGGAGTTCAAGAGATAGTATTTTTCTCGTACTATAATCTACATCCTTATGATGATGCTGAATCCATCCTTGTTCCCTTGGTTGGTTCTTCAGGATGTTGTCGGTTAACCGAAGTTCTGTTGCTCGTATCCGGAACCACGGAGATGGTAGGGATGAGGATCCTCCCGACCAGTCTTCGTTGGCAGAGTTCATGTTAGAGGTTGAGAAGAACAAGCGAGAGTCTAACCGCTTGTTAGCACGTATTGAGGAGAACACCTCCCGTCAGCACAAAGAGTCAGCGTCCATCTATGATTTCATTGGTCTGAAACCACCTACCTTCCATCATTCCATTGAACCACTCGATGCAGATGACTGGCTCCGTAGTATCACACACAAGCTGCATTTTGCGAACGTAGCTGGAAGTGACAAGGTCACCTATGTTGCATATCACCTGGAAGGTCCTGCTAGTATTTGGTGGCAGAACTATGAGGCTATGCTTCCAGCTGGCCAGAAAACCACCTGGAGAGATTTCACTGAGGCTTTCCGCGAGCATCACATTCCTCAAGCCCTCATCGATCGCAAGAGAGAAGAGTTCTGTAGTTTCACCCAGAGTAAGATGGCTGTTGATGCTTACAGTAGAGAGTTTGAGAACCTCACCCGCTATGCTACAGAAGAAGTGTCCACAGACGCCAAGAAGCAGGCTAGGTTCCGGAAGGGTCTCAACCCCAAGTTGCGTCGTGATCTCCACTTGCATCATCGCAACACATTCCAGGCACTTGTGAACAAGGCCATTAATGCGGAGACAGCTCAGCTCACTTACGAGGAGTCTCATAAGCACACCCGTGATTTGGTTTCTTCCTCCGGTTCTACCTCGCAGAAGCGCCGGATTTGGGTTCCGAGCTCCGCTCTTCCACCCGGTTATTCACCGAGGCCCTCTTATGTGGCACCTCACCCAGTTTAGTTACATGCTCCAACCAGGCCTATTGGTAGACTGCTTGTCAATGCGGGTCCACGTCCTACTTCAGGGACTTGTTTCACATGCGGAGAGCCAGGACACTATGCACGTGACTGCTCTCAAACCAACTATGCTCCCCCCCCAGCCTGAGAAGTCTGTTGGCCGTGGTAAGCCATCACGCAAGATGATTAGTGTCAAGTCAGCTCCCACTGAACGTGGATGTGTGCATCATGTCTCAGCTAAAGACACTCATGATGATCCGCATGTCGTTCTTGGTACCCTCCTTGTCAATTGCCATCCAGCTTCGGTTCTGTTTGATACCGGAGCATCTCACTCCTTCATCTCTGAAGGCTATGCTCGTTTGCACGACATGTCATTTTGTGATATGCCAACTCCACTGGAAATCAAACTCCGGGGTCTAGATGGCAAACTACCAAAATAAGCCATGGTAATGAAATCCTTGTTGACAGACTTGTATTCCTTGCATCACTTATAGCCCTCAAGTCTACAGATATCAACATCATCTTGGGTATTGACTGGATGAAAGCTCATTATGCCAAGATTGATTGTTACACTAGGTCTGTTCAGCTTACACACCCATCTGGCAAGATAGTCACCGTCTCCACTAGGGTTGCAAAGCGACAACTCTATTCTCTTAATGCTAACCCTCTTCCTGACCTTGAAGATATCCCGGTAGTCCGTGATTTCCGGATGTCTTTCCAGAGGAACTGCCAGGTATTCCACCTGAAAGAGATGTAGAATTTGTCATAGATCTTATCCCAGGAACCGCCCCAATCTCTAGGAGACCTTACAAGACGGCACCCTTAGAACTAGCTGAGCTTAAGAAACAACTCGATGAATCCTTGCAAAAGGGTTTCATCCGTCCTAGTTCTTCTCCCTGGGCTTGCCCCGTTCTCTTCGTCAAGAAGAAGGATGGTACGGACCGGATGGTTGTAGATTATCGTCCCGTTAATGTGGTCACGATAAAGAACAAGTATCCGCTCCCCATGATCAATGATCTGTATGATCAGCTCGCTGGATCCTCAGTCTTTTCCAAGATGGATTTGAGGTTAGGCTACCACCAAATCAAGATCAGAAATGGGGACATTCCTAAGACGGCTTTTGTCACTCGTTATGGCTAGTATGAGTATACCGTCATGTCCTTTGGTCTAACCAACGCTCCAGCTACATTCTCCCGCTTGATGAACTCGATCTTCATGGAGTACTTAGATAAGTTCGTCGTGGTTTACCTCGATGATATCCTTATTTACTCGAAGAAGGAGGAAGAGCATGCCGAACATCTTAGACTTGTGCTAGAAAAACTCAGAGAGCACCACCTTTATGCCAAGTTCTCCAAGTGCGAATTTTGGTTGCCAGAAGTGACCTACCTCGGCCACGTAATCTCTGGTAAGGGCATTGCTGTCAATCCCGAAAGAGTTCAGGCCGTTCTTGATTGGACTCCGCCTGAAACAGTTAAGCAAGTTAGGAGTTTCCTTGGTCTAGCCAGTTATTGTCGCCGCTTCGTTGAGAACTTCTCCAAAGTGGCCAAACCACTCACGGAACTTCTCAAGAAAGATAAAAGGTTTGAGTGGTCCCCACTGTGTGAGCACAGTTTCCAGGAACTGAAAAGATGCCTGACTTCTGCTCCCATACTTGTGCCACCAGATTTCACTAAGGACTTTGTTATCTATTGTGATGCCTCACGACAGGGACTAGGTTGCATTCTTATGCAAGATCGCCATGTGATTGCCTATGCATCTCGACAGTTGCATCCACATGAGGAGAATTATCCTACACATGATCTAGAGCTTGCAGCCGTAGTCTATGCACTTAAGACCTGGCGACATTACCTTCTTGGTAAACGTTGCGAGATTTACACCGATCACCAGAGTCTCAAATATATCTTCACCCAACCAGATTTGAACCTTAGGCAAAGACGATGGCTGGAGTTGATCTCAGACTACGACTTAGGGATTACCTACACCCCAGGCAAGGGGAATGTCATGGCTGATGTGCTAAGTCGTAAGTCCTATTGCAACAATCTCATGTTGCAGCAAGGCCAACCACTTCTTCATGAGGAATTCTATAAGCTTAACCTTCACATTGCTCCTCACCGATTCCTTTCTACCTTGGTGGCGAAACCTACTCTTGTGGATCAGATCATCTCTGCTCAGAAGCAGGATACGGGAATTTCCCGGATCAAGAGAAACATTAACAAAGGAGTTGGTGGTAGTTTCTCTATAGATGATCGTGGTGTTGTTTTCTTTGAGAGTCGCTTGGTGGTTCCCAAGAATCAACATCTTCGACAATTAATCCTTAAGGAGTCGCATGAATCTCCTCTCACGATTCATCCGGTAGTACTAAGATGTATCAGGACCTACGCTAGAGGTTCTGGTGGACTAGGATGAAGAGATAAATCGCTCAGTTTATTGCTAACTGTGATGTTTTCCGTCGCGTGAAGGCAGAGCATCAGAGACCTGCTGGCACCCTTCAACCTTTAGCTATTCCTGAGTGGAAATGGGATAAAGTTGGTATGGACTTCATCACCGGCTTTCCCAGGACCAAGAAAGGGAATAATGCTATCTTTGTAGTCATTGATCGTCTTTCCAAAGTGGCTCACTTCCTACCTGTTCGAGAGAATATCACTGCTAGTCAGCTCGCTGACTTATATATTTCTCGAATAGTGTCACTTCATGGTGTTCCACTAGTGATCAATTCAGACCGTGGTAGTCTTTTCACTTCTCATTTCTGTGAGAGTTTCCAAACTGCCATGGGCACCCATCTTTCTTTCAGTACCGCTTTCCACCCTCAATCAAGTGGTCAGGTGGAAAGGGTCAACCAGATTCTTGGAGACATGCTTAGAGCTTGTGTTATCTCATTCGGTATGGATTGGGAGAAGTGTCTTCCTTTTGCCGAGTTTGCTTATAACAATAGTTATCAATCCAGCCTCAAGAAAGCTCCTTTTGAGGTCCTGTATGGACGAAGATGTCGAACACCTTTGAACTGGTCAGAAACCGGTGAAAGACAATTCTTTGGACCGGATATGATCCAGGAGGCAGAAGAGCAAGTTCGCATCATTCGTGAGAATTTGAAAACAGCCCAATCCCGTCAAAAGAGCCAGTATGACCATAGTCATAAGGAAGTGGCTTATGAAATTGGCGACAAGGCTTACCTTCGGGTTACCCCTTTGAAGGGTACCCATCGATTCGGTATCAAGGGCAAGTTGGCTCCTCGTTACATTGGTCCCTTTCTTATTCTCGCTAAACGAGGAGAGGTTGCCTACCAGTTGGAACTACCGCCACATCTTTCTCGAGTTCATGATGTCTTCCACGTCTCTCAACTCAGGCGTTGCTTCTCGGATCCCATCCGCGAAGTGGACCACGAAACGCTTGATCTCCAAGATAACCTCACTTATCGAGAGTACCCTGTATGCATCCTTGATCAAGCAGAGCGTGTCACCCGACGTCATAACATCAAGTTTCTCAAGGTTCAGTGGTCTCATCATTCTGAGAGAGAAGCTACTTGGGAGCGTGAAGATCGTCTTCGACTTGAGTACCCTGCTTTCTTTCTGCCAACCCCTGAATCTCGGGACGAGATTCTTCCGAGTGGGGGCGAGTTGTCACATCCCTAGTTCTGGTATGACCTAGGATAGCCCTTCATGTGTGCATCATGTTTAAATTCCATTTAAATTTGAAATGAGGATTTGTGAAACCCTCAGAAATCATCTCTGGAAATGACCCAGATAAAAAATTGCTCCAAAAAGGTCCAAGAAAATGTTCATGTTGCTCTCTGAAAATATTGGACAGAGATAAAAATCAAAGCAATATTATTAGGAGCTCATAGATATTTATTTTGGCCATTTGGAATTAATCCAGTAATTATTTGCGTTGGATAAATATTTATATATATATATGAAATATTGTCCAATAATTCTGATTTTCACTGTGGGGCTTCGGAATAATTCAATTAAGTTCCTACATTAATTTTCAGAAGAAAATAAATTGATTTAGTATTATTACTAAATCAGAACAAATGTCAGATAAATAGAAACAGAACAAAAATAGAAAAACAACTTACCTGGCGCTTACCTGGTGGACCAGCTGGCCAGCCCACCTGGCGGCCCAGCCCACCAAGGGCAGCCCCGTCTTCTACCTCTTGCCAGTAGGCAGAGGAGAAGCCGGGCACGACGCACGCCATGTCGCCCCGCCACCTCCTGCCTCCCTCCTCCTCGCTCTGGCCTCCCTGGACGCCGCCACGACGCCCCGTACCCCTCTCACTCTCCCTCGGTCCTCTCCTCTCCTCTCCCTCGCTTTCTCTCTCGCGTCCGAACGCGCCCGCCGCCACCGACGAGCACCACCGCGGCCACCGGCCACCCCTCGCCCTGCTGCTGCGCCCAGGAGCTCCGCCACATCGCTGGCTACCTCTCCGTCAAGTCACGCGCCTTGGGAAGCCCTGCAGCATCGCCTTCGAGCTCTTCTTCAACCTGCAGCCGCCGGTGACTTCGTCGTCGATTCGCCGGACCCCGTGCCTCGCACAGTTTCCCCCATGCCCCGTTGCCTAATTTGCGCCCTAGCTGCCTCCTCCACCGGAGCCGAGACGCACCGCCGCACGAGCTCGACGCCGGCGACATTCCGGTGACCTTTTGGTCCTGAGCATGCTTCCAACGTGTTCGCCGCACCGCGTAGAAGCCATAGGCGCTAACCCCGCTTCGCCATGGCCCTTATAGCCTCGACCCCGAGCTCACCCGAACCCCGGCCGCCGCGCAAGTCACTGCCGCCATCGATTTGGACCACCGGAGCTGCTACTTCATGCACCCCTGGACGCGGAGCACTCCAGGCTTTGCGTAGAGCCTAGTCGCGCGCCAAACCGTCGCCGGACGGTGATTTCCGAAGCTCGCCGCCGTGTTCTGTGGTCACCGGCGACTTATCGCCGGCGTATCTGATGTGGCTATGTCATTAGCTGCTAATGACGCCCCTAATCAACCCCCTGAGCCACTACCACATGGGCCCCACGCCCTTAATTGACCACTGTTAATTCACGTTTAGCTTAATTTAATTACAGTGGGCCCACGTGTCAGCTTTGACTATGCTGATGTGGCGTTGACCCGACCCCACCTGTCTGTGACCTAGGCAGCACTGGGTGACTGACCAGTGGGCCCCATAGGTCAGGTTTGACCTGGTCAGCCGCCTTTGACCTGCTGACGCAATGCTGTTGTCATGCTGACGCAATATATCTTTTCTGGAATTAAAATAAATCAGGAAATTTTAGAAATTGATATAAACTTCAAAAAATCATAGTAATTCAACCGTAGCTCAGATTGAAATAATTTATACATGAAAAATTATCAGAAAAATTCAATCTATCCATCTGTACCATTTTCATGCATGACAACACAACTTATACCTGCTGTATAGGTGAAAACATACAGATGGCATATATAAGAGCTTAATTTGGAGTTGCATTTGAACCCTTGGTTCAAATGGACTTCATTCAATTTGATTACTAGTTGCATTAGCTCAAACAGCATCACATCTCATGCCATGTTCATGCATCATAATGTTGCATATGCTTGTGTTTGATTTCCGACACCGTTCCTTCTTGATAGGTCCTGCTCCGGATAGTGTTCGAGAGTACCTATCAGTGAAGCAGTGCCCCCTGTTGAACTACCAGGCAAGCAACCCCCCCCTTGTTCATTCCGATAATATCCTACTCTCTCGCTCCTGCTCTCATTTATTGCATTAGGGAAACAATGATTCAACTGCTACTTTATGCTACGGTAGTTGAACCCATTCCTCTGCATGACCTGTCATTGCCACAGTAAATAGTTGAAACCCACTAGCATGTGTAGGAGTTGATTGAGCCATGTTATGCTTCCACCATGCCATGCTTGCTATTGCTTAGAGTTGTGTCAGGTCTGATTCATTGGGAATGGATTGGAGTGTTATGCTTTGTTCTGATGCTAAGAGTTAAGCGTGTGAACAGATTTGGTAAAGGTAGCGGTGAGAGGCCATGTAGGAGTACATGGTGGGTTGTCTCATTGGGACCGTCCTTAAGAACTGAGTTCTGTGTAAGTTGTCCAATGACTAGCTACTACCACACATTGGGCTCCGGGCGCTCCAAGCTCTCTCGACTTATTAATTAACTTGATCTCTGTCCAGGAGTTGCAACTAGTTTCTGGTGTTTGTAGGTAGTGCTATTCTTCTACCGAGTGGCACCCGGCAGGGTGGACTTGGGACAGACTAGGCACCGTGGCCCGGTGTACCGAGTGGCACCCGGATGGTGGGCTCGGGAACCCTGTACACATCGTTTGGGGCCGTGAGCGAAACCTCGGCCGGATCTCCTTGCGGATGGAACCCAAATAGGTGATAAACCTGGACTAGAGTCTTGCGTGGTTAGTCAGGTCGTGGCCGACACCCTCGCCAGGCTTCCGCTTGAAGGTTGCCGAGATACATGACATGTATATGGTGATAAGTGGTGAGAGCGTGTGTGATGAAGTACACCCCTGCAGGGTTATCATGATCTATCCGAATAGCCGTGTCCTCGGTTATGGACTTCTTGGATGCTTACGTGGTACATAGACAACTTAAAGTGGATACTCTAAAATGCTCAAGACAAGTGTGAGTGCTATGGATGGCCGTCTCGTAGGGAGACGAGGATGAATCCATAGTGGTGTATTGATGTGATGATTAGTGGACTCGTGTGCGCTGCCTCATCTCAAAGAAGTTTCTCGTTGTCGTAGAACAGGATAGCCACTGAGTCAAAGCTGGCTTGCTGCAACTAAACCCCACATTACCTTCTTGATACAAATGCATATATGATAGGATCTGATGTAAGTCTTGCTGAGTACCTTTGTACTCACGTTTGCTTTATTTATGTTTTGCAGATGAGACATCTGTCTTACTAGTAGTTCCGCTTGGACTTCGACGAGTAGCTTGTTACCTCAGCTACGATCTTGTACCCTTGGGAGGGTCTTGTAGATAGTCAGGCTTCTCAGCCTTTTCTTTTGTAGTTGTCTGTACTCAGACATGTAATGCTTCCGCTTGTTGCTTGTATGCTCTGAATGATGGGTCATGTGACCCTTGCTTGTACTTAATGCTATGTGGCTCTTTTGGGCCTTTATCTATATGAGTTTGCGTTATGTTGTGATGCCATGTTGTACAGCACATACTTGCATGTTATGCGTACGTGTAACGTATATTGCTATGTGTGGGATCCGACAATCTAGTTGATTATCCTTGGTAGCCTATCATATGGGGAAATGTAGTCTAGTGCTTTCTGAGCGATAGTAGTCCGCTACAGCCCGGTTCACCAGAGTCCTGATAGCCCAGCACTACTACTCAGGACACTTGACTGGCCGACATGTGTTTCACCTCATTCCTGTGTCTGTCCCTTCGGGGAAATGTCACGTGGTGACATCCGGAGTCCTGCCTAGCCTGCTACAGCCCGGGTTACCGGAGTCCAGTTAGCCCAGTGCTACAGCCCGGATTCACACGTTGATGACCGACATGCTCGATATGATTCATGTATGCCTGTCCTCATAGGTTAGTGCCGCTTTGGGTTCACGACTAGCCATGTCGGCCCGGGTTCTTTGTCATATGGATGCTAGCGATACTATCATATACGTGAGCCAAAAGGCGCAAACGGTCCCGGGCCAGGTAAGGTGGCACCCGTGGAAATACCGTGCGTGAGGCCGCAAAGTGATATGATGTGTTACATGCTAGATCGGGGTGACTTAGGATCGGGGTCGCGACAGTATCTTAGTACTTAATTAAGTAGGATCAACTGCCTCTTCTATTATGCATGGGCCTCAGCGTCGACAAACCCTAAATGATAAAACCTTGGCTTTTAGGGTGCCTCGGTGTCGATAAGAACCTAAATGATGAAAGCTTAGGCTTTTAGGGTACCTCGGCATCGACAAACCCTAAATGATAAAAGCTTAGCTTTTAGGATGCCTCGGTGTCGACAAACCCTAAATGATGAGACCATGATCTTGTTCCTTGACAATAACCAACTTTTTGACCAAACTTTTTTCCTATTTAGAGCGAAACATGGCCCACAACGATGAGGCCGGCGGTTTGAGCGGCAAGCAATTCTGGGAGCTGTCCTAGGAGATGGAGGAACAACCTCACCGCTATGAGGACGCCGCGGAAGACACCAATCCTGACTACACAACCCCTAGTGGCGTCGGGGATGACACCACTGATGGTGCCGCCGAGGATGCCACCACTGATGGTGCCGCCGAGGATGCCACAACTGATGATGCCAGCGCACACACAGATGGCAGCCAACCGAAGAGGCAACGGAAGGACCGGCGCCCGAACATGCTCCACACCGTCAAGGAGGAATTTACTCAAGTGAACTCTGACGGGCATCTTTCGGCGCCCAAAGAATTAGTTAAGGGGTACTCGCTTCAGCTCAGGTGCATTCTCCGGAGCACCGTGTCGATCAACACCAAGAACCTAAGGCATAAGGACCGAGGGAATTTGTGCAACCTCCTCTTCACAAAGCTGCACAAACGATACAAGTTCCCCGCTGAATTTGTAAACACACGCCTCTCAAGGAATAAAGTGAACAGTGCTGCCCTCATGACGATGAGGACGGCCCTGTCTACTTGGAAAAGCGCGGTGAAGAGAATGATTGACAAAGGTGATAGTTATGACAAGATCAAGGCGAAAAATCCTTCGATCAGCGAAGATGACTACAAGGAGTTCAAGATCAAGTGCGAGAGCAGCGCAACCTCCGAATCAAGTCATTGGGGGAAAGAAATGGGGGAGTTGAACTTAGGGGAACACAAACTCGGTCCCGACGGTTACAGAGTGGCGGAGCGTATATGGGACAAGGAGGACGCGGAGCGTGCCGAGCAAGGCCTACCGCCCCGCTTTGAGAAATACCATGACAAGCAGAACAGGAACTATGTCAGGGCCCGGTACAAGGAGGACCGGGTAACAAAGGAGCTTACCACAGATCCGAAGACCAGGGTGCTAGAGCTTGTTCTGGCGCAGGAGACTGAAAGCAGTAGCGCGGGGTCGTCTCAGAGCACCCCTTGGGACAACACTCTAAATAGGGCGTTGAACGTAATGAAAACAAGGATAAGCTCAGTAAGCCATCGTCAGCTGGTCGTGTGGCTGGCAAAGGCTTGTCCACAAAATGGTCGTCATACTATAACACTGGTGGGCGAAAGGAGAGAAAGACAAGCTCGGAAAGCCAGTCACGCGAGGTTCAAGAACTCAAGGCACAAGTGGCATGGATTCCGGAGATTGTCCAAGAGCAAGTGCAACAACAACTGGGATCGACGCTCACAGGCATTATGCCAACCTTGATTCATGGGCTGACGACGTGGATTGCGGGCGGCCAACAGGGGCCGCCCCCGATTCCCAGCTTCACGGCCAGCAACTCGCACAACGTGCAGGCGGCGCCATTGGTGTCTCCGGCGGAGGCGGTATTGATGTCTCCGACGCCGGCACGGGCATTGGAGCTTAATGCACCCAGGTGTACACCGGCCGGCACCTCGGCAGCAAGCGGCCCCTCGGTCAGTTGCATGCCCGCCATTGGCGGTGCCTAGACATTAGTCGAGCTCGACGCCATCACCACGGTAACTAATTAAGCCTCTCGGCCGAGGACTTCATCTCCTTGCCTTCGACTAGGCATCCCTGATGCG
Source organism: Triticum urartu (assembly GCF_056163025.1). Lineage (NCBI taxonomy): Eukaryota > Viridiplantae > Streptophyta > Magnoliopsida > Poales > Poaceae > Triticum > Triticum urartu. The sequence continues at coordinate 417,141,967 of NC_141873.1, read as the reverse complement.
CTACATGTTTTCGTAGGGCGCCGCCGACATTCCGTGCACTCTCCTGCACTTCGTGAACAACGAGTTGGTCGATGTCGCCAAGGGCAAAATCGTTCAACCGGTCAACCCCGTGTTCCACGGTAATCCGATGCCACCCACCATGTATATGGTTCAACTGGTTCGGGTGCTGTCAGGCTGTGACGAGTTGTTACCTCCGATTCGACACATCGGGGCCGACGAAGATGATTTGATGACCCTCAGTGCCTGCCTAAGTTGTCCCCTGCTTTGGCCGAAGAGCCAAATTCGTTTGGGGGCGGGGGACACCACCCCAAATGAAACACCGCCAGTCGTGCCGGTGCCAAGCCATGGCAGGACCGCCGCAATGCTACCGGACATGCCGGACATCCCTATGGCATAGGATCTGAACGTGCATATGGCACAGGATCCGGACGACGATGACAACGATGACGGTACATTTACCAACGTCGATAAGTACTTTGCCGAACATGGGTACGGTGACGAATTCTTCGGGCCTCCTTCTCAAGAACGCAACCCTGAAAAAGACGACCGCGATCATGCTGGTATCGCGGAGAAACCAAATTGCAACAGGCTTCATCTGGCGTTTAGTTCTCAGGAGACACCTCCAGCTGCAGCCTTCACTGAGCCTCAGATAGCCGAGGTGCCAACTATTATCAGCCCCAACACACTCAAGAAGGCGGTCTGTGAGCAGAACTTGATCCCATTATAGCAGAAGAAGAAGGGACGGAAAAGAAAGAGTAACAAGGGTGCCAGCCAGCTGGCACCGAGTATGATCCGTGCCCAGGACGGTCCACCTTCACCTAAGGATATCTCGAGGAGGGTGCATGTGGCGGGTAGGCCGATGCTACCGACTAATCTGCTCAATGCTGCAACCGGTGCTATGGGGAGTCTGCATGACAGTGTTATTTCTTTGGAGAAGCGACGTCTCTCTGAGAATGATGTGGCATACCCGGTTTTCGTGGCCAAGGTGCCAGAGGGCAAGGGCTTTGTGGATAATGCCATCGGGGGTACGATCGTCCTGTGGTTTGATGACATCTTCGCTATGTTTAACCTTCATCCGCTGCACTACACCTTTGTTCGGCTATTTTCGCTTAGTATGGAGATGCGGATCATTAGAGACAAGACCCCGGACATCGTGATAGTCGACCCCTTCTACATGCGTGCCAAGATCTTGGGCAGCACTGGGGACCGGTAGGTCGCGAGTTCTTACCTCGAAGGCGTCATTCTGGCAAACCTAGATAAGGATAACTTCCTCGTGTCTTACTTTCCCGAGTAAGTCATCCCTTAACCTCCCCGTAACATATGATTTTTTAGATTTAGATCGTTTTTTTCTAACATTCCGTGTTCTGTGCAGTGACACACATTGCACACTCATCTTCTTAAGCCCGAAATATTCCATGGCCATGTATTTCGACTCAGACCATCAGTCGAAGAAAGACTACACAAATATCAAGAAAGTTATTGATGATGTTCTCCCCGGCTACGCCAAATCTGGAGGCACCTTCACCAGGCCAGTTCGTAGGTACGGCAAGCACGTGTTCACCCACACTACGATGTTCCCCTACGTCAAGCAGCCGCCTGGAGGTCATAAGGATGCCTACTACGCCCTCCATCACATGCGGGCGATCGTACAGGACCATAATCACCTTCTGCTACCAAATAATCTCAAAGATTGGGCCGCAAGATTGTCAGCAATCCAGGACGTGGACATTAGACAAGAATTCTTTCGCATCCAGTCGGAGTTTGCGGAAATCATCCATCAAGATGTCCTTCGTACCTCGGGGCAGTTCTACCTCAGATATCAACCGTCCAACAGTGAGATAGACATAATGCTACAAATGCAGGCTGACAACGCCCATGATTTCATGACCATCACGAGAGACGGCGGCTTCATCCACACTCTGGTCCCTGAGTCGAGTCGAAAGTAGTGATGCTATGTGTAGTTCTGAAACATCGATTGGCCCATGTTGTAACTAAACTATAATGAACTTGTATGTCTCTTTGGTTTGGATAGTTGTTCAACTTAGATGTAATCGATACTATTTATTAGTAGGACAGTGAATCATGCTATTAATGTGTTGCTTTTCTCTTCCAATCCTTTTGTTGCATACTTATATATTGCTTATGTATTGTCTGTGAATTACTACTAACGTTTTGTTTGGCTAGTGCATAGAGATGACGTCGTATGTCGTGTACAAGGGTAAGGTTCCTGGAGTCTACGACGACTGGGAGGAGTGTTGGAGACAGGTTCACCGTTTCAGCGGTAACAGTTACAAAGGGTACACCACTAGGGCTGAGCCGGAAGTTAGATACGCGCGCTATCTTGCGGGAGAGAGGAGGGAGCATTGGAGGAACCGGATGAAGACCAGTTTCATCGCGACTATGCTCATCATGATGACCGTAGCTCTCTTCTATGTGATGGTAGTTTAGATGATCGATGTCGACTTGTAATGTGAAGACAAACTCGCTACTCGCGGTTTCGAGACTTGTAATGTTCTAACTTTGTTCGGTATTTTAAATTCTGGGACTAATATGATGAATTGTATTCAGAGACTAATCTTCTATTGTATTCGATGAATCTGCTGTTGCCGTGTGGTGCTAGCTATATTCTGTCCAATAATATATTTTGTAACATGTGAAAATATCAGAAAAGAAAAAAAATAATCCCTAATATTCATACTAGTGGCGCACCACCACATAGTGTGCCATTAGTAAGATAGAGCACACTAATGGCACATCATCCACAAGTGCACCATTAGTATGCCAAAGCACATGGGTAAATATGGCCCCCTGGGAGGCATACTAATGGCGCACCATGGGCTATACTAATGGCGCACTGCATGGTGCGCCATTAGTATAGCAGATAATAATGGCGCACCACAGGTGCGCCATTAGTAAAAAATATTAATGGCGTGCTAGTAGTGGCGCACCTGTAGTGCGCCATTAGTAGGCAAAACAGGTGCGCCACTAGTAGGCCTTTTCCTAGTAGTGGGGCGGCCAGGACAGGTGCGGTGGAGAGCATGCGCTTGAGATCCTGGAAGGCTTCGTCCGCCCGGTCGTTCCATTCGAACGGTGTCGTCTTCCTCATAAGTTGATACAGGGGCAAGGCCCTCTCGCCCAGCTGATGTCTACTACACAACCTTCTTCTTGTAGACGTTGTTGGGCCTCCAAGTGCAGAGGTTTGTAGGACAGTAGCAAATTTCCCTCAAGTGGATGACCTAAGGTTTATCAATCCGTAGGAGGCGTAGGATGAAGATGGTCTCTCTCAAGCAAACCTGCAACCAAATAACAAAGAGTCTCTTGTGTCCCCAACACACCCAATACAATGGTAAATTGTATAGGTGCACTAGTTCGGCGAAGAGATGGTGATACGAGTGGTATATGGATAGTAGATATGGGTATCTGTAATCTGAAAATATAAAAACAGCAAGGTAGCAAATGATAAAATTGAGCATAAACGGTATTGCAATGCTAGGAAACAAGGCCTAGGGTTCATACTTTCACTAGTGCAAGTCCTCTCAACAATAATAACATAATTGGATCACATAACTATACCTCAACATGCAACAAAGAGTCACTCCAAAGTCACTAATAGCAGAGAACGAACGAAGAGATTATGGTAGGGTACGAAACCACCTCAAAGTTATTCTTTCCAATCAATCTGTTGGGCTAGTCCTATAAGTATCACAAACGGCCCTAGAGTTCGTACTAGAATAACACATTAAGACACAAATCAACCAAAACCCGAATGTCACCTAGATACTCCAATGTCACCTCAAGTATCCGTGGGTATGATTATACGAGATGCATCACACAATCTCAGATTCATCTATTCAACCAACACATAGAACCTCAAAGAGTGTCCCGAAGATTCTACCAGAGAATCACGACGAAAACGTGTGCCAACCCCTATGCATAGGTTCATGGGCGGAACCCGCAAGTTGATCACCAAAACATACATCAAGTGAGTCACATGATATCCCATTGTCACCACAGATACGTACGGCAAGACATACATCAAGTGTTCTCAACTCTTTAAAGACTCAATCCGATAAGATAACTTGAAAGGGAAAACTCAATCCATTACAAGAGAGTAGAGGGGGGAGAAAACATCATAAGATCCAACTATAATAGCAAAGATCGCGATACATCAAGATCATAACACCTCAAGAACACGAGAGAGAGAGAGAGATCAAACACATAGCTACTGGTACATACCCTCAGCCCCGAGGGAGAACTACTCCCTCCTCGTCATGGAGAGCACCGGGATGATGAAGATGGCCACCGGAAAGGAATTCCCCCTTCTGCAGGGTGCCAGAACGGGTCTAGATTGGCTTTCGGTGGCTACGGAGGCTTCTGGCAGCGGAAATCCCGATCTATTGTGATCCCCATTCGTTTTAGGGTATACGGATATATATAGGAGGAAGAAGCACGTCAGGGGGCCAAGAGGGGCCCACGAGGGTGGAGGGCGTGCCCAGGGGGGTGGGAGCGCCCCCTGCCTCGTGGCCTCCTCGTAGATCCCCTCACGTGCACTCCAAGTCTTCTGTGCTTCTTCTGATCCAAAAATAAGTTCCTTGAAGTTTGAGGTCAATTGGACTCCGTTTATTTTTCCTTTTCTGTGATATTCTAAAACAAGGAAAAAACAGAAACTGGCACTGGCACTGGGCTCTAGGTTAATAGGTTAGTCCCCAAAATCATATAAAAGTGGATAATAAAGCCCATAAACATCCAAAATAGAAGATAATATAGCATGGAGCAATCAAAAATTATAGATACGTTGGAGACGTATCAGCATCCCCAAGCTTAATTCCTGCTCGTCCTCGAGTAGGTAAATGATAAAAACAGAATTTTTGATGCGGAGTGCTACTTGGCATAATTTCAATGTAATTCTTCTTAATTGTGGCATGAATATTCAGATCCGAAAGATTCAAGATAAAAGTTCATATTGACATAAAAATAATAATACTTCAAGCATACTAACTAAGCAATTATGTCCTCTCGAAATAACATGGCTAAAGAAAGTTCATCCCTACAAAATCATATAGTTTTGTCATGCTCCATTTTCATCACACAAGAATGCTCTCATCATGCACAGCCCCGATGACAAGCCAAGCAATTGTTTCATACTTCAGTAATCTCAAACTCATAAACCTTCACACAATACATGAGCGTGAGCCATGGACATAGCACTATGGGTGGAATAGAATACGATGAGGGGGTTATGTGGAGAAGACAAAAAGGGAGAAAGTCTCACATCAACGAGGCTAATCAATGATTTATGGAGGTGCCCATCGATTAATGTTAATGCAAGGAGTAGGGATTGCCATGCAACTGATGCACTAGAGCTATAAATGTATGAAAGCTCAACAAAAGAAACTAAGTGGGTTTGCATCCAACTTCCTTGCTCACGAAGACCTAGGGCACTTGAGGAGGCCCATTGTTGGAATATACAAGCCAAGTTCTATAATGAGAAATTCCCACTAGTATATGAAAGTGACAAAACAAGAGACTCTCTATCATGAGGATTATGGTGCTACTTTGAAGCACAAGTGTGGCAAAGGATAGTAGCATTGCCCCTTCTCTCTTTTTCTCTCATTTTTTCGGGCCTTCTCTTTTTTATGGCCTTTCTATTTTTTGGGACTTCTCTTTTTTTATGGCCTTTCTCTTTTTTTTATTCCTCACTTGGGACAATGCTCTAGAAAATGATGATCATCACACTTTTATTTATTTACAACTCAATGATTACAACTCGATACTAGAACAAGGTATGACTCTATATGAATGCCTCCGGCGGTGTACCGGTATGTGCAATGATGCATGAGTGACTTGTATGAAAGAATTATGAGAGGTGGCTTTGCCACAAATACGATGTCAACTACATGATCATGCAAAGCAATATGACAATGATGAAGCGTGTCATAATAAACGGAACAGTGGAAAGTTGCATGGCAATATATCTCGGAATGGATATGGAAATGCCATAATAGGTAAGTATGGTGGCTGTTTTGAGGAAGATATAAGGAGGTTTATGTGTGATAGAGCGTATCATATCACGGGGTTTGGATGCACCGGCGAAGTTTGCACCAACTCTCAATGTGAGAAAGGGCAATGCACGGTACCGAAGAGGCTAGCAAGGATGGAAGGGTGAGAGTGCGTATAATCCATGGACTCAACATTAGTCATAAAGAACTCACATACTTATTGCAAAAATCTATAAGTCATCAAAAACCTCGGCACTATTCGCATGCTCCTAGGGGGATAGATTGGTAGGAAAAGACCATCGCTCATCCCTGACCGCCACTCATAAGGAGGGCAATCAAATAACACCTCATGTTTCAAATTTGTTACATAACGTCTACCATACGTGCATGCTACGGGACTTGCAAACTTCAACACAAGTATTCCTCAAATTCACAACTACTCAACTAGCACGACTTTGATATTATTACCACCATATCTCAAAACAATCATCAAGCATCAAACTTCTCTTAGTATTCAACAGACTCATAAGAAAGTTTTTACTATTCTTGGATGCCTAGCATATTAGGATTATTTAAGAAAATTACCATGCTATTTAAGACTCTCAAAATAATATAAGTGAATCATGAGAGTTCATCTATTCTACAAAATAAAACCACCATCGTGCTCTAAAAGATATAAGTGGAGCACTAGAGCAAATGACAAACTACTCTGAAAGATATAAGTGAAGATCAATGAGTAGTCGAATAATTATGCAACTATGTGAAGACTCTCTAACATTTAATAATTTCAGATCTTGGTATTTTATTCAAGCAGCAAGCAAAGCAAAATAAAATGACATTCTAGGAATAGCAAACATCATGTGAAGAAGCCAAAACTTAGGATCAACCGAAACTAACCGATAGTTGTTGAAGAAGAAAGGTGGGATGCCAGCCGAGGCATCCCCAAGCTTAGAAGCTTGAGACTTCTTGAAATATTATATTGGGATGCCTTGGGCATCCCCAATCTTGATCTTTTGTGTCTCCTTAATTCCTCTCATATCACGGTCTCCCTAAATCTCAAAAGCTTCATCCAAACAAAACTCAACAAGGACTCGTGAGATAAGTTAGTATAAACCATTGCCAAAACCTTATCATACTCTACTGTAGCAACTCACAAAAATTATTATTCAGCATTGAATACTAAATTCCTCTGCATATTTAATAGTCCTATCCTCAAATAGAATCATTAAATAAGCAAACATATGCAAACAATGCAAACATAACAGCAATATGCCTAAACAGGATAGTCTGTAAAGAGTGCAGCAAGATTCATACTTCCATAACTCCAAAAATTATGAAAGAAAATTCCCACTGTAGTAAATTTATCAGATCTTAATATGCAAAAGGTGTCAACATTTTATCACATTCTGACTTTTCTAGGGAATTATTGCAACAGCGGTAAACTTTCTGTTTTCAAACAGCAACATGAAGACTTGTAACATAGGCATAGTAAAGACTATCAATGCCACTTTTATTGGAATAAAAGATGCAAAACATTGTTATAAATAACAGCAAGAAAATCCTAACAAAATAAATTGACGCTCCAAGCAAAACACATATCATTTGGTGAATAAAAATATAGCTCCAAGTAAAGTTACCGATGAACGAAGACGAAAGAGGGGATGCCTTCGGGGGCATCCCCAAGCTTAGGCTCTTGGTTGTCCTTTAATATTACCTTGGGGTGCCTTGGGCATCCCCAAGATTAGGCTCTTGCCACTCCTTATTCCATAGTCCATCGAATCTTTACCCAAAACTTGAAAACTTCACAACACAAAACTTAACAGAAAACTCGTAAGCTCCGTTAGTATAAGAAAATAAATCACCACTTCAAGGTACTGTAATGAACTCATTATTTATTTATATTGGTGTTAAACCTACTGTATTCCAACTTTTCTATGTTTCATAAACTTTATTAATATCCATAGATTCATCAAAATAAGGAAACAACACACGAAAAACAGAATCTGTCAAAAACAGAACAGTCCGTAGTAATCTGGATCAAACGTATACTTCTGAAACTCATAAAATTCTCAAATAAATTTCTGGACGTGAGTAATTTGTCTATTAATCATCTTCAAAAAGAATTAACTCAATAGCACTTACCAAATAAAAATGGAAGCAATTCTCGTGAGCGCTAAAGTTTCTATTTTTTTTTCAGCAAGATCAACAAGACTTTCCCCAAGTCTTCCCAACGGTTCTACTTGGCACAAGCACTAATTAAAAGAATAAAACCACATATAAACAGAGGCTATATGAATTATTTATTACTAAACAGGAACAAAAAGCAAGGAACAAAAATAAAATTGGGTTGCCTCCCAACAAGCGCTATCGTTTAACGCCCCTAGCTAGGCATGATGATTTCAGTGATGCTCACATAAAAGATAAGAATTGTAACATAAAGAGAGCATCATGAAGAATATGACTAGCACATTTAAGCCTAACCCACTTCCTATGCATAGGGATTTTGTGAGCAAACAACTTGTGGGAACAAGAATCAACTTGCATAGGAAGGTAAAACAAGCATAACTTCAAAATTTTAAGCACATAGAGAGGAAACTTGATATTATTGCAATTCCTACAAGTATATATTGCTCCCTCATAATAATTTTCAGTAGAATCATGAATTAATTCAACAATATAACCAGCACCTAAAGCATTCTTTTCATGATCTACAAGCATAAAAATTTTATTACTCTCCACAGAAGCAAAATTCTTCTCATTCGGAATAGTGGGAGTATCATAAGAGACTCGAATACTATAAATTGTTTCCACATTAAAAGAGTAATGATCAAAAAGGGTAATCCTAATCATGAAAAGTTTTATAAATATAATCATCACTACTTTTTATAGCATATGTATCATCACAATAATCATCATAGGTAGCAACTTTGTTCTCATCATAATCGATTGAAACCTCTTCCAAGATAGTGGATTCATCACAAAAAAAAGTCATGACCTCTCCAAATACACTTTCATAAATATAATCATCATAAATAGGAGGCATTCTTTTATCATAATAAATTTTCTCATCAAAACTTGGGGGAAAAATATCATCTTCATCAAACATAGCTTCCCCAAGCTTGTGGCTTTGCATATCATTAGCATCATGGATATTCAAGGAATTCATACTAACAACATTGCAATCATGCTCATCGTTCAAATACTTAGTGCCAAGCATTTTAGTGCATTATTATTCTAACACTTTGGCACAATTTTCCTTTCCATCATACACATGAAAGATATTAAAAATATGAAGTGTATGAGGCAAACTGAATTCCATATTTTCTATAATTTTCTTTTTTTAAAGTAAACTAGTGATAAACCAAGAAACTAAAAGACTCGATTGCAAGATCTAAAGATATACCTTCAAGCACTCACCTCCCCTGCAACAGCGCCAGAAAAGAGCTTGATGTCTACTACACAACCTTCTTCTTGTAGACGTTGTTGGGCCTCCAAGTGCAGAGGTTTGTAGGACAGTAGCAAATTTCCCTCAAGTGGATGACCTAAGGTTTATCAATCCGTAGGAGGCGTAGGATGAAGATGGTCTCTCTCAAGCAAACCTGCAACCAAATAACAAAGAGTCTCTTGTGTCCCCAACACACCCAATACAATGGTAAATTGTATAGGTGCACTAGTTCGGCGAAGAGATGGTGATACGAGTGGTATATGGATAGTAGATATGGGTATCTGTAATCTGAAAATATAAAAACAGCAAGGTAGCAAATGATAAAATTGAGCATAAACGGTATTGCAATGCTAGGAAACAAGGCCTAGGGTTCATACTTTCACTAGTGCAAGTCCTCTCAACAATAATAACATAATTGGATCACATAACTATACCTCAACATGCAACAAAGAGTCACTCCAAAGTCACTAATAGCAGAGAACGAACGAAGAGATTATGGTAGGGTACGAAACCACCTCAAAGTTATTCTTTCCAATCAATCTGTTGGGCTAGTCCTATAAGTATCACAAACGGCCCTAGAGTTCGTACTAGAATAACACATTAAGACACAAATCAACCAAAACCCGAATGTCACCTAGATACTCCAATGTCACCTCAAGTATCCGTGGGTATGATTATACGAGATGCATCACACAATCTCAGATTCATCTATTCAACCAACACATAGAACCTCAAAGAGTGTCCCGAAGATTCTACCAGAGAATCACGACGAAAACGTGTGCCAACCCCTATGCATAGGTTCATGGGCGGAACCCGCAAGTTGATCACCAAAACATACATCAAGTGAGTCACATGATATCCCATTGTCACCACAGATACGTACGGCAAGACATACATCAAGTGTTCTCAACTCTTTAAAGACTCAATCCGATAAGATAACTTGAAAGGGAAAACTCAATCCATTACAAGAGAGTTGAGGGGGGAGAAAACATCATAAGATCCAACTATAATAGCAAATCTCACGATACATCAAGATCGTAACACCTCAAGAACACGAGAGAGAGAGAGGGATCAAACACATAGCTACTGGTACATACCCTCAGCCCTGAGGGGGAACTACTCCCTCCTCGTCATGGAGAGCACCGGGATGATGAAGATGGCCACCGGAGAGGGATTCCCCCTCCGGCATGGTGCCGGAATGTGTTGGAGATATGCCCTAGAGGCAATCATGTATGATGATATTTCCTATGTGTTTATGAATAAAGATAGTCCTTGGACATTATCAATAATGTGTATCAGCAAGTACGTGACTTGTTTGTGGGACTATGCATTGTATGATGACTGTCCTAAAAGGTCCCTATTCGAAAGGGTTGTGTGGGCGCGCAGCCAACTAGACTAGCATATGACACGGTCGATGGCTTGGTCTCACTAGCCATGGAGCATTGGATGCTAACCGGATAATATGGACTTGGAAGGATCTGGTCAGATTCGACATAGTCGGATCCGAGTCGAGATAAGGTCCGAATCGGACAGACCCGACTATGAGACGCAGTGATATGTCATATGTGAGTCTCTAGTACAACATATGTTCTATGTCCTAAGACCTGAGCTGACGCATGTACTCGGGATGGTGATAGACTTGCTTTGGGCCGACCAAACACTACTCTGTAACTGGGTAGTTATAAAGGTAGGTTTTGGGTTTGTCCAGAACCATGCTGCGAGACGTGGTCAAGCAAGATGGGATTTGCCCCTCCGATCAGGAGAGATATACTCTGGGCCCCTCGTGTGATCCGACCAGGATAAGCATGGCCATACGACAAGGATTATGAGATAATCCGGTTTGTGGTCGGCATCACTGGAACGAGAAAGAGGTCGGGCTAGCACAAGGATGACAGACTCGCCTTGAGCTCGACAACGTATATCGCGTGGCAAAAGGAATGGAAGTGACATGTCACTACTAGGAAAAGGGCTATAGATGGAAATGACACTAATGGCGCACCAGACATGTGGTGCGCCATTAGTATATACTAATGGCGCACCATGTGTTGGTGCGCCATTAGTGTCCAAATACTAATGGCGCACCACATCCATGATGCGCCATTAGTAACAAATTTTTTTAAATTTTTTCCAAAACTACTAATGGCACACAGTGGGAGTGGTGCGCCATTACTAGTTCATGCGCCATTAGTAATTTTTTTTTTCAAAACTACTAATGGCGCACCGTGGGAGGGGTGCGCCATTACTAGTCCTAGTAATGGCGCACCACTCCCACGGTGCGCCATTAGTAAAAATTTAGTAAAAAAAATTTTAATTTTTTTTTTCAAAACTACTAATGGCGCACTATGGGAGTGGTGCGCCATTACTAGTTGAACTAGTAATGGCGCACCACTCCCACGGTGCGCCATTAGTAACTTGGCCAGCACTTCCACCGAATCCCCCCCCCTCCCGTGGACCGCCTTTTCAGTTAAAAAAATAAAAATAAATGATGGAAATGTCAAAAAATAAAAGAAAATAAGTTTCCCATGTGATATGTGGTCTAGTTTTTGTGAAAATTTACAAATATGAATTTCGACTTTATTTGTGAAATCTCTCGAGAATTTGTAAAATGGGCATAACTTTTGTGTACGAAGTCGGATGAAAAAGTTTTTTATATGAAAAATCATCTACTCGAAAAGTTACATCCAAATTTAACGGGGGGAACCCCGTTAAACATTTTCAAAATCCCCAAAAACCTAACAGAAAAAAATTTACTGGGATTCTAAGATCCGGAGGCAAAAAAATTCAAAAAAATCAAACTTACTAGTGGCGCACCGTATGCTAGGTGCGCCACTAGTAACAGAAAAAAAATTGGTTTTGAAAAAAATTTTGAATTATTTTTCAAAATATGATACGTAATATGATCGGGAAGTTTGAAATATTTTTTCAAAATTTCATCATACTCATGAACATGAACAAAGTCCTAGACATCAACATGGTTTAATAGGATTGATATGATAGATATACCAACAAGTTCCTGTAAAGTGAGGTGGTGTTGGGGTTGGATAGAACTATGAAGTTAAGCGTGCTTGGGCTGGAGTAGTGTGAGGATGGGTGACCTTTTGGGAAGTTTGACCACAAAGTGCGATTTGACCTGAGATTAAGGCATAGTGACCCGAGATTAAGAAAAAAAAATTGAATTTTTTAAAAAAATGAAAAAAAAATTGATTTTTTTAAAAAAAATTGAAAAAAAATTATTACTAATGGCGCACTTCTATATGGTGCGCCATTACTAAGTCAGATAGTAATGGCGCACCTCTAGGCATACTAATGGCGCACTACTGGTGCGCCATTAGTATCTGGTATACTAATGGCGTACCAGTGGTGCGCCATTAGTAAAAAATACTAGTGGCGTGATACTAATGGCAAACTAGTAGTGCGCCATTAGTAGGCAAAACTGGTGCGCCATTAGTAGGCCTTTTCCTAGTAGTGTGTACAAGTTCGCTAACCAGCTTCATAGTCTGCTTGGTGTTCGGCATGCCTTGCTAGAGGCCTCTACCAACCATGTAGTTCGGAGGTGATCCAAACTATGACCAAGACGACTTGAACCTAAGGGGTCGCGCGCTTAAGGGAAGGAACCTACGAGGTCGGATCCGAGGACACTGGTCAGATTTGATCCGAACTGTATTCGGATTGTGGCTGAGTAGACTTACAGGCTTTAGGGTCCGTGCGAGGCCCAAGTGTTGAGCCCGCGACGGACGCCTGTATATATAGTGGAGGTGCCGCACACTCACGCGGTTGATCACTTCGGCGCTGTCACTAGGGTTTGCATGTGTTGTGAATAGACACCTCCACTCGCCGCCGGTTGTGTGATCGGACCTAGCAGTCCACCGCACGACGTTCCTCCTGCACACGTGGATACCGTTAGAGGCGGTGCACTTGCGCCGGTTCGGCGAACCGGTACGTGGGAACTGACCACTGGTTGTACGAGGGAGATCGGACGAAGAGGAGACGGTACACGTGGACGCGCTGCCCCAACTCTTCTTCCGCTGCACGGCACTGCGCGTCTAGTGGTAACGAACTGTGATCCATCTCCTGTAGCATTTTCTTGGTTGTTCTACATGTAGGAAATTTTACTTTGCAGTCGACGCACCCTACCGTAGATCCCAACAGAACGGGTCTAGATTGGCTTTCGGTGGCTACGGAGGCTTCTGGCGGCGGAACTCCCGATCTATTGTGCTCCCCGATCGTTTTAGGGTATATGCATATATATAGGCGGAAGAAGTACGTAAGGGGGGCCACGAGGGGCCCACGAGGGTGGAGGGCGCGCCCAGGGGGGTGGCGCCCCCTGCCTCGTGGCCTCCTCATAGATCCCCTGACGTGCACTCCAAGTGTTCTGGGCTTCTTCTGATCCAAAAATAAGTTCCGTGAAGTTTCAGGTCAATTGGACTCTGTTTGGTTTTGCTTTTTGCGATATTCTAAAACAAGGAAAAAACCGAAACTGGCACCGGGCTCTGGGTTAATAGGTTAGTCCCAAAAATCATATAAAAGTGGATAATAAAGCCCATAAACATCCAAAACAGAAGATAATATAGCATGGAGCAATCAAAAATTATAGATACATTGGAGACGTATCACCAGCCGGCTAAGAAACCGGCTGACCAAGACCAAGAAGCCGGTGAACTTCTGGATGTCGCGCAGCTGAGACGGCTTGCGCATGCACTCGATGGCTTTGATCTTCTCCGGGTTCTCCTCAATGCCACACTACGAGATGAGGAAGCCGAGTAGCTTTCCGGCCGGGACGCCGAAAACGCATTTCTCCGGGTTGATCTTGACCTTGTATTCGCATAGGTTGGCGAAGGTTTCCTTCAAATCGTCGAGGAGTGTGAGCTGCTGCTTGGTCTTCACCATGATGTCGTCCACGTAGACGTGGATGTTCGGGCCGAGTTGCGGCAGCAGGCATTTCTGCATGCAACACTGGAAGGTGGCGCCAGCGTTCTTCAAACCGAATGACAAGGTGATGTAGCAATACGCCCTGAAAGGCGTGATGAAGGATGTATTCAAGGCATCGGCCGGGTCTAGTTTGATCTGATGATAGCCGGAGTAAGCATCCAGGAAGGATAGGAGCTCCCACCCGGCAGTGGAGTTGATGACTTGGTCGATCTGCGGGAGGGCGAACGGGTCTTTGGGGCAGGCCTTGTTCAGGATGGTGTAATCGATACACATGCGCCAGGTCTTGTTCTTCTTCAGGACGAGGACTGGGTTGGCCAGCCACTCGGGGTGAAACACTTCCATGATGAAGCCGACTGCCAAGAGTTTGGCGACCTCTTCACCGATGGTCCTTCTTTTCTCTTCGGAAAAGCATCGCAGGGGTTGACGGACAGGCTTGGCGTCCTTGCGGACGTGGAGTTTGTGCTCGGCGTACTTCCTCGGGATACCTAGCATGTCCTTGGGGGTCCATGCAAAAATATCCCGATTCTCACGGAGGAAGTCGACGAGCTCACCTTCCTATTTGCTATCGAGGCAGGTGCCTACGACAACGTACTTGCTGCAGCTGGGATCCTCCGGGTTTAGCTTCACCTTCTTGGTCTCTTTGGAGGGATTGAACACGGCTTCGTCGGACGGCTCCTTGGTCGGGATCCGGGTGGCCAACGCCTCTTGGGCCAAGGCGACGATCCGGTCGAGTTGGCGCCGCTCCTCGGCTACGACCAGTGACTCGCTAGCTTGGCGCCGTCTTGGGCATAGTCCAGGGACTTGCGGTAGTCACCGATGACAGTGATGAGGCCCTTTGGACCTGACAGCTTCATCTTTAGGTAGGCGTAGTGGGGGACCTCCATGAACTTGGCAAGCGCAGGCCTACCCAGCAGCGCGTGGTACGTGCTGGACAGGTCCACTACCTCGAAACAGATTAGCTCGCGTCGGAAGTGGCTGCTGTCGCCAAACAGGACGTCAAGCCGGATCCGCCCGATCGGAGAAAAGGAGAGCCCGGGAATGATGCCGTGGAAGATCGCCCGGGTCATGGTGTTGCGGTAGAGAATGTTGATGCTGCTGCCGCCGTCAACGAGAACCTAGGAGAACTTGCACGTGCACCGGGGCGCAACGATGGTGGGGTCGAGGATGAGAGCGTAACCAGCCGGGTTTGGCATGATGGTCAGGTGGTCTTCCCGAGTCCAGGTGACCGGGCGCTCTGACCAATACATGTACTCTGTCTTAGCTGGGACGACGATGTTCACCTCCTGCCGAAGGAGGCGCTCGGCGGAGGCGGAGGCGGTGGCGGAGGCGGAAGCGGCTGCGTTGCTCCCGGAGCCGGAGCTAGAAGCGGCGGGATGTCGCCCCTGGCAATGGATTTGGTGATGGCGCACTGTCGAAGCGTGTGCGTAGACAGCCTTGCGCCGCTGTGGTGCTTGCAGGGAGCGTCGAGCATCTCCTCGAAACTCATGGCGGGCTGCCATGCCATTTTGCCGGTGTTCCGGCATTTGGTGGCCGGGTCGGCCGTGGGCGCCTACTCGGCGGCTGCGACGAGTCAGTTGTCGTAGCGTTGAGCCGGTTGATCGGCGCTTTGCGCTTGTTCTGCTGGTTGTGCTACTGCTGGCTTGCCTCGTCGGTCGGCTTCGGAGGCGGCACTGGCTTTGCCTTGCCGGCTTCGTCCAGTGCCACCTGGATTTTCATGGCGGAGTCGGCGTTGGCGTACTTGTCCGCCGTTACCATGAGCGCGGCCATAGTGGCCGGCTCGGAGCGTAAGATCTTGTGCTTGAGGAGGGTGCTGTCTCGGCACCCGTTGACGAAGTACTGGATGGCTTGAACTTCGTGGACACCTTCACAGCTGTTCCGGAGCTCGGTCCAGCGTGCAAGGTCATAGCGGCCGGTTTCCCCTGGCCTTGCACACAAATGGCGAGCTGACTGGGGCGGCCGGGTCGCTTGTAGGTGCTAGTGAAGTTGCGCATGAAAGCTAGCTCGAAATCGACCACATGTTGATGCTGTCGGCCGGCAGACTGTTCAACCAGGTGCGGGCCAACCCCTGGAGCATGAGAGGCGCGTAGCGCATGGCGAGGCGGTGGTTGCCGCCGGCGATGCCGATGGCGGTGGTGTAGTCGGTGAGCCAGTCCTCCGGCTTCACAGTGCCGTTGTACTTGGGGGTGTCGCGGGGGAGCATAAACCCTTTGGTGAAAAGCTCGCCCTGGATGCGTGGCCCGAAGCACGCCGGTCCGACGGGGCCGGTCTCCTCCTGCTCCTGGGAGAGGGCGAGTCCGTCGAGACTGTGACGAGCATCGGTGTTGTCGATGTCGTGTGGACCGAGCCAGTCGGTGACTGCACCGCGGGGCGCCGGCTCCCTGCACCCGGACGTCGGCCGGGTTGGAGCAGGGGATCGAGGCGGCACCAGGCCTCAGAAGCTGGCTCGTCCGCCAAGCCGCCAGCCGCCATCAGGGCGGGATTGCGCTAGGTCCGGGTGTGGCCAGAGTGCGCCTCGCCGGGTGGCGAATACGCCGTGTGCTGGAAATCGCCGGGTCCTGTGACACGAGCAGAGACGGATCCAGTCGGCTTGGCGAGATGGTTGAGGCGGTCCTGCTGCGCGTTAGCCGCTGCGAGGAGGTCGTTCACCCTCTTGAGGCGATCCTGCAGCTCTTCGCCCACGAGCTGTTCCATGTCGTCCGCGGCCGCCTGGGCGGCACGCATGTTCTTCGCGGGAGTCTCGTAGACAGAAGGGAGGGCGCCAAAAGCGCGCCCGGCCGCACCACCCCGGGCTCGCACGTCAGCGACCCGGCTTGGCTCGGGAGCGGCAGGCGTGAAGCCGGAGGCTGCGTTGCGCTCCAGCTGGGCGGAGTCGAGGCGACGCTGCGTGGCGGCGAGCATCTCGGTGAGGTCCAACAGGCGCTGGCAATCGTCGTTGAGGCGAGTCCGGATCTCGGCGATGTTGGAAGCGCCGATGCCGATGGGAACGCGGATGCTCTGTATCGTGGCGTGCAGCGGGTTGGGCGAGCCGGCCCTATCCGCCGCGGCCTTAGCTTTGGCGGCCTTCCTTGCCGCACTCGACGATGAGGAGGCGTCGATGTCGGTGACGAAAACCTCCACGCAGAGGTCCATCGCGTCGGCGGGAGCGCCGTCGCTGATGGAGAGCGGGGAGTCGGAAAAGCTAAGTACCTCGCGGGGGAACTCGTCGTCCATTGGCGTGTCGGCGATGCGCATCATGGCAAAGGAGGCGGCGAGCGCGTTGATGACGTCGTCTGCCAGCATGACAGGCTTGTCGGAGTCGGAGAGGATCCCCGTCTGAAGCATGCTCCCGGCCAGGACCTCGAGTCGCCCCATGGTGGGCGCCAAATATCGTGGTGGGTGCACGGCAGATGCCATGGGATGGCTAAAGAGAGGAGGAGGCTCGAGGGCACTGGTGGGCTCCAGAGGCGAGGTCGCCATGAACGAGCGCGGGACGCAAGACATACCCAGGTTCAGGGCTCTCCGGAGAGATAACACCCCTAGTCCTGCCGAGTGTGGTTAATATGTAACAGTACAAAGTTGCTCCTAGAGCTGTATGGAGGGAGAAGGAGGTCTGGCCAAGGCTTAGGCTGCTCCCTCTCCTCGGGTGTTGCCTTGTGTGTGATCGATTATGCGAATGAAGTGGGTTCCGCCCGTATGCGAGAGGGCCCGTATGCCGGGTTGTCAGTGTCCAGGAACCCAGTGCTGGGACCCCCCGGTATCAGGGCTCGCCGGGTTCTCCGGGCATGGGCCCCATGCGCCTAAGGGGCACTGCGTGTCGTCTTGTCGATCGTCAGGGCATGGCCAGATTGAGTCGGCTACAGTGGTGCTCCGTCAGGTCGCCGCTTGCGGGCGTCATTGGTCATGTCGGGACACTGTTTCCACACCGGACCTAGTCAGTGGGTAGGCGTAGGGCATTGTAGCCACGCCGGCCCTAGTTAGCGGGTAGGTGGAGGGCACTGTTGCCTCGTCCAGCTAACCAGAGGCATGGACGGGGTACTGTGGCATTGATCACTAGCTGGTGGAGACTCATCCCATCGTACGGCTGGGATGGGAAGGCCGCTGACCCTTGGCCGGGTCTGGAGAACACGCCAAGGGCTCTGCTGGCTTGTTGGAGAAGTCTTGAGCTTGGTTGTTGGGGCCGAGTCGAGGAGCCTGGCCGGGTCGGCCTGCTTGGCCGTATCGAGCCACCTGGCCGAGTCAAGCAACTCGGTCGAGGTCGGGCCGGATTGAGGGGCGATGCTGGCCCCGTTGTTTTTGAAAAGGATCCGGGTTCCGTTGCCTGCCTGGGGTTCATCCCCCCGACAGTTAATCTTGAAAAATTTAAGATATTTGGTCTCAAGAGTCATGATTGGCACATATGGATTGAGCGGGTAATGCCAGTGATGTTGCGTGGCTTCATCCCTGAGGATGAATGACTAGTACTGGCAGAGCTGAGCTATTTCTTTTGTGTTCTTTCTTCGAAAGAGATATCACCTGGCCTACTAGAAGAAATGGAAGAGTTGGCGCCAGAGTTGATCTGCAAGTTAGAGAAGATCTTTCTGCCGGGCTACTTTAATCCAATGCAGCACTTGATTTTGCATCCCCCAAGCGAGGCAAAATTGGTGGGGGCGTGCAAAATCGTTGGTGCTACGCAACTGAGAGGATACAGAAGACGCTTCGAGCAAAATGTAAAAATACACGTAGAATTGAAGCATCAATGGCCAAGGCATTCATTACTAAGAAGGTGGCAAACTTTGTGATAGCACACTATGAAGCCAAATATCGTCATTTGCATAATCCGAAGCCTTGGTACAATGCTGGCGGCCCTAAAAAGGGTGGATCCAACCTCAGCCTATTCAAAGGGGATCTCGCACCAGCTGGTGCTTCTAATTCCTTAACGCTGGATGTCGATGAATGGTGGACCATTTCATTGTAAATCTTGAACAACCTAACAGAAGTGGGGCCGTACATCGAGTAAGATCTCGGTACATTGTTTCGCAACTTATAATTCCTTTGAACTGCTCTTATTCCCGGATAAATTTAATACAATCGATACGTCGCCAAATTTTCGTATGGAGCGATGATCCAAAAGGATTCCGTCGAAGAGTATGAGCTTCTGGCAAAGCATGGAGGCGGTTATCCCGGTTTCATCTCTCGGTTCAAACAAACGGTAATTTCCATTAGACCATTTCATTTCTTCTTCTAATTTAACAATCCCTTTCGTATTAAACTTGTACGCTAATTCAGAGTTTATGGACACCGAACTAAGACAAGTCTCTAATGGTTTTGACTTTGAGGTCCATTCATTTGACAAATACGACATCAACGGGTATCACTTTCGTACCTATGGCAAAGAGCTATCTATGGCTGACCGAAAGTCTACAAATTGTTGTGTCCCGGCTATCGGCGAAGGAGATATCGAGTATTATGGAAGAGTTGAAGCAATTTATGAACATCAATTCTAAGGTGCAAACCCACCAAATGTCATCATCTTCAAATGTTATTTGTTCCAGCCGAAGGAGACTAGAAGGACTCGTGAACATATAGGGCTAGTGGATATCAAACAAAGCACCCATTTGAATGTTCCCGATGTCTATATTACGTCTCAACAGGCAACCCAAGTTTTCTATCTACCTTGGGCCTGTCAAAGTGATCCTAATCTCAATGGTTGGGACGTCGTTTATGAAGTGCCGCCATGTGTTAGACCACCTCCCCCAATGAAGAGGATTATGAACCTCACATTAACCCAGACACATATGAAGAAGAATTCTACCAAGAAACACGTCTTTCCAAAAAAACATTTCATGAACCACTCTACTTCACCCCCAGAACATTGAAGTAGACAACGATAGTGAACCCGACTTCACCCCTGAGCCGGAACAAGAAGAGCCTGAACTAGAAGAGGTTACTGTTGTGGATCATCTGTCAATGCTTGACCGATTATGTAAAGGTGGCCTTCCACATGATGATGCATTTATTGATGATGATGATGATGATGAGCATGTCATTACTGATAGTGATGATGATGATGATGCATTTATTGATCCTGCAGCATTTATTGAATTCGACGATGCGGATTATTATTAGGTATTCATTTTTTATGTTGTACTTGATTTATATAGTTAATTGTATGATTGTATGATTTATAGAGTTACCTGTATAATTTTCTTACTTTGTATGATTGTTTGTTATTCATAGCGCCATGGTCTTGATATCCGTCCCTGTCGGCCCTCGCCCGCTTTATTATTTGGATGTGGTAAATTCTGTTTTATAACTATTGTTGCATTTCACATTTATGACAATTATGGCCATCAAGTTGACATAGAGATATTTTTACCTAGGAGGTATGTGAACCGGAAATTGCAACCGACCCTCTTGTCGAGAAGTTAAATTTAGTTGAAAAAGAAAATGAGTATTTGAAAGAAAAAATTAAAAGAATTGAAGAAGAGAAGATGATATTGGAGTTGTATGTTGATGATGTCGTAGATGATCACAAGATGAATATGAATGCAATGCGCTTGAAGATGGATGCAATGCACTTGAAGATTAAGAAGATTAGAAAATATGCCATTAACAATGAGGCTTGGTATCATTATGCCTTTGGATCAATTGTTACCTTAATTGCGATCTTCATCGCATTTGTTGTGATGAGGGCTAGTGTTTTGCTTAACAAATGCATACTTACCTTATTTTCCTCCTAAATGGCAAAATTACCTAACTTAGATAAAAAATGAGCTATACTTATGTAGGTTGGCTCAAAAATGGCATCATCACCTAGGTTAGCACAAAAATGATGTATACTTACCTTATTTTTTCTCCAAATTGACATAATAAGCTTAGTTGACCTATACTTAACCTAGGATAGCTATAAAACGACCTATACTTAGCATTTATTCCTCCTAAATGACTTAATATGCTTAGTTAGCTAAAAAATGGCATAACTACCTATGATAGCTCAATCATGATCTATACTTAGCTTACCTAGTTCATTTATGACATAATTAGCTTACTTAGGTAAAAAAATGGCATAATAACCTTGGTTTAGGTCCAAACTGTCATATAATTAGTTTATTTTCCTCCAAAATGACAAAATAACCTTACCTAGCTGCAAAATGACCGATTTTAACTAGCATAGCTCTAAAATGACCTACACTTACCATTTTGACCTCCAAAATGAATAAATATGCGTAGTTAGCTCAAAAATGGCATAAGTACCTAGGTTAGCTCAAAAATGACCTATACTTAGCTTCTTTAGTTCATTTATGACAGACTTAGCATACTTAGGTCAAAAATGGCGTGATAATCTCTGTTACCTCGAAAATGACATAGACTTAGCTTATTTTCCTCGACAAAGACATAATAACCTTACTAAGCTCCAAAATGACCTATTTACCTAGCTTAGCTCTAAAATGACCTACACTTAGCATTTTTACCTAGCTTAGCTAAAAAATGGCATTTTTACCTACCTTAGTTAGAATAAGAAGATAAAGAAGAGGTGAGGAGAAAAATAAAGAGAAGAAAAATTCTTCTTTTTCTTCTTTTTCTTCTTCTTCTTCTTCTTCTAGCTAGTCTTCTTCTTCTTCTTCTAACTTTATTCTTTCCCAATTTGCAGATTTGCTTTAGATGAGGAAGCTTGCATTGATGGAGTCTACTCTTCTCCTCGTGCTTCCTTTTTGTTTTGATTTTGTAGGATGAACAATGTGAAACTTGCTACTTATATATGTATGTTTGGATGAAACCATTGTATGCTGGTTGTTTGATATGTTGTCTAGCTATATATGTTGCATATGGACTTTTGATTTGGTATGTATATGTGTTGGATGATCATATCCATATGGCAGGGATATGATTTGGTATGTATATGTGTTGGTATGCTTGTTGAAAGTATTTTCAAATGTTTTTAAATATCTGTGAAATTCTATGAAATTGATTGAATTTAAGAAAAAATAGAAAAAAACAGGGGCTATACAGGCACTTTACCACCTGCTGGCGGACAGCAAAGAGCTTTGCCATCAGCTAGCAGACGGCAAAGCTGCCACGTTGAAAGTGCAACTAATCCCTGGGTGGTTTTGGTAATTCATAACAACATATAGCTCATTGAACTAATATTCTTTCAAGTTAATCATTTCAGAAAGTTCAAAGATTGGCATGACATGGAGTAGAGATGTGGCCCCCTCAAAATGCTAAGGACATATATTGGCAAAAGCTCAAGACTATATTTTCATTTCAGTGATCCAAGATCACATTGAGTCTATAGGAAAAGCAAATACTATTAAAAGGGGATGAGGTGTTGCTTAATGGCTTGCTTGCTCAAAATGCTTAGTAATATGCTCCAAAAGCCCTCAACCACTTTCTCATTTCCACATATGTCCTAAACCTAAAGTCAAACTCGGCCCCACAGATTTGATCCATCCAGCGCCACCGAGTTCACTTGACACAGCCATAGCTAGAAACCCTAATCAGTTCGGTCTCACCGATATGGGATTGCAAACTCTCTATTTCCCTTCGCAACATTTCAGTCCAACCGAGATGAGCGATAGGTCCCACCGAGTTCGCAATACAAACTCTCTGTTTCCTTTTCGTAACGTTTTGGTCTCACCGAAATGAGCGATCGGTCCCACTGAGTTTGCCTGACCAACTCTCTGTTTGCTTATTACTGAAATTGGTCTCACCGAGTTGAAGTAATCGGTTAAACAGAGATCAAGTTATGTCCTAAACCTAACGCATTAGTCCCACCGAGGTGATCTTATCAGTCCCACCGAAAAGCCTAACATTCACATTTTGAACCATATCGGTCTGACCGAGTTTCAGTATTCGGTCCCACCGAGTTTGGTAAATTGTGTGTAACGATTAGATTTTGTGTGGAGGCTATATATACCCCTCCACCCTCCTCTCCATTAGTGAGAGAGCCATCAGAACGTGCCTACACTTCCAGCATTCATTTTCTGAGAGAGATCCACCTACTCATGTGTTGAGACCAAGACATTCCAGTCCAACCAAGTTGCTTTCCACTCAACTCTTCTTTCCACCATATCCAAATCATTGAGAGCAAGTTGAGTGTTTGGGAGACTACCATTTGAAGCACGAGAGCAAGGAGTTCATCATCAACACACCAACTATTACCTTTTGGAGAGTGGTGTCTCCTAGATTGGTTAGGTGTCACTTGGGAGCCTCCGTCAAGAATGTGGAGTTGAACCAAGGAGTTTTTAAGGGCAAGGAGATCGCCTTCTTCGTGAATATCTACCCAAGTGAGGCAAGTCCTTCCTGGGCGATGGCCATGGTGGGATAGACAAGGTTGCTTCTTCGTGGACCCTTCGTGGTTGGAGCCCTCCGTGGACTCGCACAACCATTACGCTTCGTGGGTTGAAGTCTCCGTCAACGTGGATGTACGATAGCACCACCTATCGGAACCACACCAAAAATCTCCGTGTCTACATTGCGTTTGCTCCCTCCAAACTCCTCCCCTTT
This sequence comes from Triticum urartu, assembly GCF_056163025.1. Classification (NCBI taxonomy): domain Eukaryota; kingdom Viridiplantae; phylum Streptophyta; class Magnoliopsida; order Poales; family Poaceae; genus Triticum; species Triticum urartu. The sequence continues at coordinate 417,118,129 of NC_141873.1, read as the reverse complement.
ACCTTCATATGCAATGACTTATATTCCACTGCTATACTCTTAGAATTGCATGTGTAGGTTGATTGCTTGACTTGTGTTAAGTTGCTAAAATCTACCGAGGAAAATGCTAGATTTTTATTTGGTCAAGTAGTCTAGTCACCCCCCTCTAGACATACTTTTGATCCTACAAGTGGTATCAGAGCTTTGGTCCCATTTGCCTTGATTTCCATAGCTTTGGTGATCATAGCCTTGATTTCACAACCTAGGCGCGTCTAGCGAGGGAAATTACAACCGTAGAGGTCCTTACTTTGATGATACTAATTTTGCTAGCTGGAAGAATAAGATGAAAATGCATATTCTTGGACATAACCCCATCGTTTGGGCTATTGTGTGTATTAGCTTGCAAGGTGAATTATTCGATGGGAGAGAACCAAATCGTGAAGCTACCGCATAAGAATTGAAGATGCTGCAATACAGTGCTCAAGCTTGTGATATCCCCTTCAACGGATTGTGCCCTGAAGAATTCAACAAAATCAGCCGTCTTGAGATTGCAAAGGAAATTTGGGATACTTTGATTGATATGCACGAAGGTACCAACTCCGTCAAGGAATCCAAATTGGATGTGCTTCAAAGTCAACTTGACAACTTCAAAATGAAGGATGGTGATGGTGTCGCTAAAATGTACTCTAGGCTTGATCTCATCACAAATGAGATTGCCGGCTTAGGAAGTGAAGAGATGACCGACAGATTCATCATCAAGAAGATCCTAAGAGCTTTGGATGGAAAATATGATACCGTGTGCATATTGATCCAAATGATGTCCAATTACAAAGATCTCAAGCCAACGGAAGTCATTGGAAGAATTGTTGCTCATGAGATGTCACTTAAGGATAAGGAAGACCTCCACAACAAGTCAAGTAGTGCTTACAAAGCCTCATGTGATGCTCCCACAACATCAAGTGAGAAACAAACCTTCAATGAAGAATTGAGCTTAATGGTGAAGAACTTCAACAAGTTCTACAAGAGTAGAAGCAAGGAAAGAAGTTCCAAGTCAAGGTCCTACAATGACAAAAGATCTTCAAGTCATGAACGTAATTGCTACAATTGTGGAGGACCCAGACACTACTCCAAAGAGTGTACGGATCCCTACAAAAGAAGAGAAGATTCTCCCAAAATAAGAAGTAGGAGAGAAGAATCACCACCAAGAGAGAGAAGGATGGTGAAGGTATCGCTGAAATGTACTCTAGGCTTGCTCTCATCACAAATGAGATTGCCGGCTTAGCAAGTGAAGATATGACCGACAGATTCATCATCAATAAAATCCTAAGAGCCTTGGATGGAAAATATGACACCGTGTGCACATGAATCCAAATGATGTGCAATTACAAAGTTCTCAAGCCAACGGAAGTCATTGGTAGAATTGTTTCTCATGAGATGTCACTCATGGATAAAGAAGAGCTTCACAACAAGTCTATTGGTGCTTACAAAGCCTCATGTGATGCTCCTACATCATCAAGTGGGAAACAAGTCTTCAATGAGGAATTGAGCTTAATGGTGAAGAACTTCAACAAGTTTCTACAAGAGTAGAAGCAAAGAAAGAGGTTCCAAGTCAAGGTCCTACAATGAAAAAAGATCTTCAGGTCGTGAACGCAATTTCTACAATTGTCGAAGACTCGGGCACTACTCCAATGAGTGTATGACTCCCTACAAAAGAAGAGAAGACTCACCTAAAAGAAGAAGCAAAAGGGAAGAATCACCTCCAAGAGAAAGAAGGAGTAGAGATGCTTGCTATGAACGAAGAATCTCTCGCAGAAGCAAGGATTTGAAAAGGAAGGACAAGTCATCAAGGAGCTATACAAAACAAAGACATCAAGCTCATGTTGGTGAATGGGTATCCGGTTCAGACTCCGACAACCACTCCGAAAGAAGTTATCACTCCAACTCCAAATATACTCAAGATGAAGGTGTTGCCGGTCTAGCACTTGTGTCAACCAACTCCTATGACATATTTGACTCACCAAATGAAGGAAATGGAAGATGCTTCATGGCTAAAGGCCTAAAGGTATCACACCTCGAATACGTTGATTTCAATAGTGATGAAGATGATTTGCTAGGTGATGATGATTTACTTGTTGACAACTCTAGTGATGAAAACTATGATGATCTTGCTATTAATCAAGCTAATCAAGATAAAACGAATGAAGATGATAAGAAGGCGATTGAGCGTCTAACTAAAGAACCAAACACTCTTAAGTTAGCTCATGAAACTACCTTAGAAGATCATCGAGAGATTTTAAAGACTCATGAGAAGCTAAGCTTTGAAAAGCTCAACCTAGAGGAAGAGCATGGGTTATTAAAAGAAATCAATGATTATCTTCGTAAGAAAAGTTCTTCTTACATTGCCAAGCGTTTACTCTTGTCTACTTACATGCCACAAGTAAAATCTAGCAACAAGAGTGTTAGGGATATTACTACTGGGCGTAAACTGGCCTATCTGGGCCGGGTTAACTTCGTCAGTAGTTAAGTATGTTAAAGCCCAAGAAGACAGATGAGGGCTCAAGGCCCATGGTCGGTTCAAGGCCTGTAGCCGTAAACCGGCATTAGTAGTTAACTTGTATTGTAAGTTAGGAATAAGTAAAAGACCAAACCGGACACATCTATGAGCCGGTATTGGGACTCTGTAAGACGACGGGAGTCACCCGTGTATATAAGGGGACGACCCGGCGGCGGTTTAAGGAGGACAGAAAACAACTCGAGACATAGGCGAAGCTTGTTTGCTCCCTAGTCATCGAAACCCTATCAATTCCATCACAACTAGACGTAGGCTTTTACCTTCATCGAAGGGGCCGAACTAGTATAAACTCTCTTGCGTCCCTATGTCCGCTTGAACCCCTTCAAGCTAACCCGTCGCAATGGCACCACGACTAAGTCCTTTCTCTAGGACATCTGCCGTGACAAAACCACGACAGTTGGAGCCCACCGTGGGGCTATCGCACGATGGTTTCTGGTTCTTGGAGGGCCGTTTTGAAGGACTCAAGGGCTACGCGGTAGGCCGGATGACTAAGAGTCGTCGCGGCAAGTTCTACATCGACGACGCAGGCTGGGGCCCCGAGGCCGGCTCAATTGAGTACGGGTACCGGGTCCCCTTTGGAGGCATTCACATTTTCATTGGCAAGATCGGTGAACCGGGCCCTGAGCCGTACATCTGCACCGACCTCGTCGAGACGGCTCAGCGTGCGCGGTCCGCCCGGGTTAAACCGACCATGAAGCGTGCCCTCGTGGGAGTCATCCATGGAGGAAGTTATGAGGATGGATCGGAATCTCGCGGCGATGCCGTCGTTTGTTTCGATGACGAGTCATCAACCGGAGAAACTGAATCTTTTTATCAGCTACAAGACGGCCGGATTGGGGGCTGTTCCAATGGCGACAGTATTCCGGACCCCTCTGATCTGCCGAACCGGGTTGGAATATTCATGACTGGCACACAAGCAGCGCTTCATTCTTCAACCGCTGCAGCAACAACCTCCGATTCAGCAGCAGCGACGGCTGCCGGGGCAAGAGGCCCTGTGCGCCCACCGGCTCAAGTTCTATCAGAGTTGTTTGATGCATTGGCTATGCTCATGGCGAAGGCTAATCCGGCGGATGAGGGCGTTCACAACACCAAGATTGCAAAAGTGAAGGAACAGATCACCCAGGCCAAGGCAGATCTGGCAGCTGAGGACACCAGGATGGCCACAGAGCAGGCCGCTTTAGACGCACAAGCCTACAGGCTCATGTTGGACCAGAGTGCGTCGCAGGAAGTCATGAGGAGGAAGTACCGATCTCGTTTGCCTCCGGTTTTTGAGGCCAGAGACCTTTTCAACACTCCAGGAGTAGGAGCCAGCAATCCGCTGGTGGGAAACCGGGCGGAAGCTCCCGGGACCGGGGCACCGGTTCAGCCTCGTCATATGGACCCGCCTCATCAAAACACCGTTATACCTCAGGTTGTTTTAACACCTCCGGGTCACTACTCCAACCTGATGGACAATCTCGTTGCTGCTGCTGCCCAGCTGGAGGCCATTCCATTTGAAGGTGATTCGCCGCAGGCAGTAGAGACGCGACGGGTCAAGGAGCTTCTGAGGACAGCTTTGGTCCAATAGGAAGCATACTCGTACAGCCGCGACTGGATCCACTCGACCCCCCGTCCAAGACGGAGCTATAGCAGACATATGGATGAACCGGCAGTGTCGAGTAACGAATGACGTGGAGCACCCTGTGGCAACAACCCGACGGGTGGTGCTGATAATGCTCAAGAAGTGGTGAACCGGGCCCGAGCGTGCAGGGAGGCCGAGTTAGCCACACAACCTCAGGCTCGGCAGCTCACGCCGGTTCATCCAACCATCTCGATCGAACCTGGTGTTAGTTCTAGTTCTTTGGGGGTGCCTTGCCTTATCCCCGCTTTACGCAATGTGCGCCTGCCCAAGGATTTCAAGGGCCCGTGCAAGGTACCAAATTACACGGCAGATCAGCCTCCGGAGACATGGGTGGAGAGCTATGAGATGGCCATGGAGATTCTTGATGTGGATGAAGCGGCGTGTGCGAAATACTTCACCATGATGCTTGAAGGAACAGCCCGTACTTGGTTAAAAAGCTTGCCGGCTAATTCAATTAGTTCATCGGCCCAACTACAAGCCCGGTTTATCAGCAATTTCAAGGATACATGTAAACAGCCTATGTCGATAGTGGACTTAGCTGCATGCGTCCAGGAGGAAGGAGAGTCAACGACTCATTGGGTGCGCCGGGTTTCACAAGTGTTGCACTCATCAGACCGCATCAACACTGACACCGCAGTGTTAACCCTAGAAGGCAACTGCCGGTTTGGGCCCCTGAAGCTGAAGTTGGGACGGATGAAGCATCATTGCACTGACATGGGGACCCTCATGGCCGCTTTGGTGAAATATGTTGATTCTGATAGTACCAAGGATCCCGAATCTGATGATGACAAGACAGGGAAGGGAAAGAGGAACAACAATTCCAAAGGTCAGCAGCATCACTGGGCAGGCAATGGTGGTGGAGGCAAGCGTAAAGAGGATGGTAACATGGATTTTGTGGCTAGTACTAACGCACAAGACAATGGCCAGCGACGCAGGGGTAAACCGAAAAATCATAATGGGGCACCCAACCCTAACCCAGACCGCCTAAACTATCTGCTAAGCCAGCCCTGTCCAAGACATGGGACGAAGGAGGCACCAGCAAACCACCTTTGGAAGGATTGCTTTATTATGCAGGAGTTCAAAAATTCTAATAATTTCCGGTATGATCATGAATCTGGCGGTGGCTCAGGATCCGGGCCGGGTTACGGTGGAGGAAGTTCTGGTTCAGGATTTAATGGTAATCCGGGCGGACATAATTGTCAAAATAGTCAGAACAACCAGGGTGGTTACAACCAACAGCAGCAACAGTCAGGTTACCAGAGCAACCCAAAGTGGTTGAGTAGTGGGCAGTACCATGTCTTCACCACTAGCTTTGACAAGCGAGACCAGAAGGTTCAGAGGCGGGCGGTCAACTCTATTGAACCGGCCATACCCCGTTATCTATGTTGGTCTAAACAGCCAATCATATGGAGCAGAGAGGATCACCCTCCCTAGGTCGATAATCCGGGTCAGTTGGCTCTGGTGGTGGCGCCTCAGGTGGGAGGTTATAAGTTCACCAAGGTGCTCATGGATGGAGGTAGCAGCATTAATATCTTGTACTATGAGACCTTCCATCGTACGGGACTGACAGATAAAAATCTTAAACCGTCTAATACGGTGTTCCACGGTGTAGTACCTGGCAAATCAGCATATCATGTGGGTAAGATAGCTCTGGAAGTGGCCTTTGGGGATGATCATGATTCCAGGTTGGAGACATTGATGTTTGAAGTGGTGAAAATCCAAAGTCCGTATCACGCCCTATTTGGGCGACCGGCCTACGCCAAGTTTATGGCACGGCCCTGTTATGTGTATTTGCAGCTCAAGATGCCGGGTCACGAGGGGACAATAACGGTTCACGGAAGCCGCAAAATCGCTTTGGAGTGCGAGGAAGGTGATGCGGCCTATGCAGAGTCGGTTTGTGCCACCGAAGAGCTGAAGTATTATAAGGACAATGTTGATCTGGCGGACATGACTCCATTATAGAAGCCAACTACGGAGCATGATCCGGCCCTGAAGTTCAAATTGGCAGTAGAAACTAAGCTTGTTGACTTTGTACCTGGCGATTCGTCCAAGCAGTTCAGCATCAGTGCTAATTTGGATCCGAAATAGGAAAGCACGCTCATCGAGTTCATCCGTGAGAATTAGGACATTTTTGCATGGAAGCCCTCTGACATGCCTGGTGTACCGAGGCAACTCGCTGAGCACACCCTTAATGTGGATCCTAAATACAAACCGGTGAAACAGTTCCTCCGCCGGTTTAACGAAGAAACACACAAGGCAATTGGAGAAGAGGTAGCTAGGCTCTTAGCAGCTGGTTTTATTGTTGAAGTTTTTCACCCTGAGTGGCTTGCCAATCCGGTGCTGGTCCTTAAGAAAAATGGCACCTGGCGCATGTGTGTGGATTACACAGATCTTAATAAAGCTTGTCCAGCAGATCCTTTTGCCCTCCCCCGTATTGATCAAATTATTGATGCTACGGCGGGTTGTGAGCATTTAAGTTTTTTGGATGCATATTCTGGCTATCATCAGATCAAAATGGAAGTTAAGGACCAGGAGAAAACGGCATTCATAACTCCCATTGGAGCCTTCTGCTATGTATCTATGCCCTTTGGGCTCAAGAGTGCCTAGGCAACTTATCAACATTGTGTGCAAAATTGTCTACACAAACAGATTGGCCGTAATGTACACACCTACGTGGATGATATCGTGGTTAAATCCAGGGAGAAGGAGACTCTGATTGGTGATTTAAAGGAAACCTTTGATAACCTGAGGACATACAAGATGATGCGTAATCCGGACAAATGCGTCTTTGGTGTACCGGCGGGCAAGTTATTAGGCTTCCTGGTGTCCAATAGGGGAATTGAGGCTAATCCAGAGAATATCACAGCCATCACCTCCCTGGCTAAACCGAAGTGTATCAATGATGTTCAATGCCTGGCAGGCCGGATTGCTGCGTTAAGCCGGTTTATCAGTCGTCTTGGTGAGAAGGCAATCCCTTTGTATCAGATGTTGAAGAAGACGGATCAGTTTGTCTGGAGTTTTGCTGCTGATGAAGCATTTGAGGACTTAAAGCGGCAATTGGCCAATCCGCATGTGCTCGCCACTCCCATTGACAAGGAGCCGTTACTGCTATATGTTGCTGCTAATGCTCGGGCGGTCAGCGTGGCTATTGTGGTGGAGCGAAAGGAGGCAGGTAAGGAGCATCCAGTTCAACGTCCGGTCTATTATATCAGCGAGGTGCTCATTGAGTCCAAGCAAAGGTATCCGCATTGGCAGAAGCTGGTGTATGGAGTTTTTATGACAAGCCGGAAGCTTAAACAATACTTCCATGGGCATCCAATTACGGTGGTCAGTTCTGCTCCTTTGGGGGATATCATCCAGAACCGGGAAGCAACTGGCTGGATTGCCAAGTGGGCTATAGAGCTTGGGCCGCACGATTTGAAGTATGTGCCTCGAACGGCGATTAAGTCTCAAGCACTGGTTGATTTTATCAATGATTGGACGGAAATGCAAGCACCTGAAGAAAAGCCGGATCACACATATTGGACCATCCATTTTGACGGATCTAGGCAATTGGAAGGTTCGGGGGCTGGAGTCGTATTAACTTCCCCACGAGGTGATAAGTTTTGTTATGTTCTCCGCTTAATGTTCCCTTGTACTAACAATGTAGCTGAGTATGAAGCCTTTCTCCATGGCCTCCGGATGGCTAAGGAGATGAATCTAGGTCGAGTTAAGTGCTTCGGTGACTCGGACCTGGTGGCTCAGCAAGTGTCTGGCACTTGGGACTCCAAGGCTCCACTCATGGCAGCATATCGTCATGAGGTGGATATTGTTGCAGGTCATTTCAAAGGCTATCAGGTGGACCACGTGGACCGGCAGAAAAATGAAGCGGCAGACGCTTTAAGCCGGCTGGGCTCTCAGCGCAAATCGGTTCTGCCCAATGTTTTTCTGGATGTACTGCACAACCCGTCGGTCAAGATCCCTGGTGAAGCGAATTTGGCTATTCCCGATCCGGAAGCTCAATTGGTGGCAGCTCTTCATGTTATTCCGGATTGGACGCTTCCCTACCTGGCGTACAAGAACAGGGGCGAGTTACCGGAGGATGAGACTCTGGCCAGACAGATAATCCGGCGATCCAAGTCCATGACTATTATTAATGGCGAGTTGCATCATTGCAGTGTGTCAGGAGCATTTCAACGCTGTGTGTCTCCTGAAGAAGGCCGTGAAATTTTGTGTGAGATCCACGCAGGAGATTGTGGTCACCACGCCGGTTCAAAATCTCTGGTGGCTAAAGCATTTCGCCATGGTTTCTATTGGTTAACTGCTCATGCTGATGCAGAGGATCTGGTCAGACGATGTGATGGTTGCCAAAAGTTCTCAAGACGTGCTCATGTACCAGCTCAAGAATTGCGAATGATTCCAATTACTTTTCCGTTTGCGACTTGGGGCTGGATATGGTTGGGCCTTTCAAAAGGTCCAAAGATAAGAAGACCCACCTCCTGGTGGCGGTTGACAAATTTACAAAGTGGGTGGAGGCAGAACCTGTTAGCAAGTGTGATGCGGCCACGACGGTTCATTTCATTAAAAAAGTGATTTTCCGGTTTGGCTTTCCACACAGTATCATCACAGATAATGGTACCAATTTGTCCAAAGGTGCCATGAAGGAGTTCTGTGAACGAGAGCACATCCGGCTCAACGTTTCATCAGTGGCACACCCACAGTCCAATGGTCAAGCAGAAAGAGCTAATCAAGAAATCTTGAGAGGCATCAAGCCCCGGCTCATGGTTCCTTTGCAAAGAACGCCGGGTTGTTGGGTAGAAGAATTACCATCTGTGTTATGGAGCATCAATACAAAACCCAACAGGTCAACAGGATACACACCGTTATTCATGGTTTATGGAGCGGAGGCGGTTCTCCCCAGTGATATCCGTCATGATTCACCTCGTGTGACGGCTTATATTGAAGCGGACAACGAAACGGCACGGCAAGATGCTTTGGACCGGTTGGATGAAGAGCATGACATAGCAGCCGCCCGATCGGCGATTTACCAACAGGATCTTCGTCGTTATCACAGTCGCCGAGTCAGAACCAGAACCTTCCAGGAAGGAGATTTGGTGCTTCGGCTCATCCAAGATCAGACTTATATGCATAAGTTATCCCCACCTTGGGAGGGGCATTTCGTGGTCAGCAAGAATTTGCACAACGGGTCATACTATCTGATCGATATTCGAGAGCATAAGGACTCACGTACATCAGAGGAGGAAACCAACAGGCCGTTGAACATAGCTCATCTTCGGCCTTATTATACCTGAGCCATTGGTTCTACTTATGTACATATTACAACGATGTATATATTATGATTAACTATAATAAACCGGAACCTCAGCTAAACTGGGGTATCTGTTCTTTTACATCATATGTGGTTACATGGAGTTGTTCTAAAGCGGCTTCCGGTTTACCCCTTGAGTTCGCTTTGCTAAAAGCATCGTGTTATATCACTTGGAGTATTGGTCGTGTCCGAACCAATACCATACCTCTTGATAGGCGAGAGCCACCAGATCACTTGGGGACTTGGTCACGTCTGAACCACTCATGCCTCTTGATCGGCCTAAGGCCATAGAATCACTTGGGGGCTTGGTCGAACCCGAACCATCGCCATGCCACTTGGTCGGCATAAATGCCATGGTTTCATTTGGGGACCTGGCTGACTAGAACCATAGTTACACCTAACGGGAGCTTGGTCGTGTTCGGCCATGGTAACGCCATTTGATCAGCTCAAATAAACCTTTTTTGCAAACGGTTTTATCATTGCTTTTGTTTTGCACTTTTCTTTGCAAGATACCTTTTTCTTTTTTATTGCGTTCTTTTTAAACCGACAAAGTTTTCAACCAATCCATTGACGGAACACAGTTCACGTCAATCCGGAGACTATTTGCCCGGTTTGATCCTTGTTGTTAACATCCTCTTATGGAGTAACACGGTGTTTATTATAACCCGGCACGGTTTACATGGTAAACCAGCGTCATATATATACAGGAGTTGTTATCTCCTCCAACAATGTGGGTTTGCAAAACTCCGCTTCAAGATTGGCCAAGCTAACTTCACGCTCAACGATGGCAGGTATTATGTATCTCAAAATTTTGGTTATATACTTAAATTTTTTTGGATGTTTTGACTTCATATATGCAGACATCATATTCCGCCTGACGGTACAACCGCGGTGGCACTTGAAGAGTTTCTTATTGCAGAAAGTGCTTTGGAAAATTCATCACCACAGGAAGAACAAATTATGCACGAAGGCATATCAACATCAAAAGTATTAGCTAGCCTATTACAAGGCAACATGGTGCCCATGATAATATCATTGTTTTTTGCAAAGGAGAGGCAGTGTTAAAACCGGCTTCCGGTTCAAGCTTGGTCACCAGCCTGGCCTGATGGTTGTGACTCATCCTGCGCCACTTCAGCCTCCGTTTCTCTACCCAGTGGCTGGAAATCAACAGTTGTCTAGTCGATTCCCATTAATGCTTGAAAAACAGCTTCATCATGGATCAGCAATGACGGATCAATATCGGGAGCGTAAGTATGCTTATGGATTGGAGGGATCAGATTTTCCGATTCATGGATTGGTGCAGCTATTCGCTTGTTCTGATTGTCATATTGGGCTTGATAATGAGACAAGTCTGCTTCTTCAACCAATTGACAAGCTAGCGGACGTACCTCCCGGTTTATTGCTCGCAGATCCGCTTCACCAAATTCTGACCCGTCTTCCTTCAAGCTGGGATAGCCCTGAGACGCTTCAATAGGATCAAAATCCGGCACCCAGGCTTTAGCCCGGATTAAGGCATTGATCGCACCGGTTCGAGGAGCAGATTTCTTCAGCTCTTCAACCCGGGAAGGAAGCACCGACAGTTTCATCAGAGTGTCTTGAATCAAAGTGGGCGCCGGTTTGTTATGGGATGCGGTACAGATGATCCGCTGGGCACCAGTATACAATTGTTCAACCAATGTATAGGCGGCTTTCAGTTTCTTCCGCACATCGGACCCCAAGTGACCAATGCGTGTCCCTAAAATACCATAAAGGGTTAATAAACCGGCAACTCTGTAAGAAGGCAGAGCCAATTCAGAAGTCAAACTGACTTACCAAAGATAGCAGTAGTCATGGCATGCACATGCCGCTTTATGCTGGTCAGTTCATCCGCCACTAGTTTTAGTGCAGTCTCGGCATCCTCTGCTCGTTTGATTAAAGTGGACTTTTCAGTGGCCCAATCCGCCCGCTTCTTCTTGAAGCTCTCCTTAAGCTGTTCCATGGTGCTTAAAGCGTTGGTTAATTCCTATTTTGCTTTGGAGGTTTCAGCTTGTTGGGTTTTCAGGTTTTCTTGGAGATCGGTGACTTGGCTTTCTTTCGTTTTCAGCTCCGCCTGCATGCAGACCGTTATATGCATCAACAAAACGGTACAAGGATTGAAGTACCAACCACATAACAAGTTATTCACTTAGCACTTGGGGGCTAATGCATATTCAATCTTCATCTTTCAATTACTTACAAAGTCCCAAGATCAATACAAGTATTCAACTTGGCACTTGGGGGCTAATGGCTATTTGCTCATATATACATTCTGATGCGGCAATCTCAATTACTTAAAGTACCGGTTTAACTACGCTAAGTTGAACCGGCCCTTGGGGGCTACATCGGTGAATTTCAAAGTATTAAGATTTATGTTAGTAAGGCCCGGTTCGAAAGAAGATTACAAACCGGCCCTTGGGGGCTAGGAGAGTCAGCAAGTATTGAAGCGTACAAGCAGGAAAGAGCATATGGAAGTTACCTCGTATTTATCCTTCATCATATTAACTGGGCTGGCTTCATAGTCACGGCTAGTATACAGCCGGTTCAGGTAGCCGGAATGGATATCTTGGGTGTTCAGAGCAGCGTAAGTTGCCAGATCAGCATTCCACTTGCCTTTACCAAAGGCAGCAAATTCTTCCTTGGCAGAATGTTTGGACAAAGCAACATGATTGCTTGGCTTGGTATGGCCAGTGCCAGTAATGACAACCTCGTCCTCCTGAGTGTCGCCGGTTTGCACTGGGGCTGTTGGCTTGTCAGTAGGTTTTGCTGGACCGGTGGATCTCTCAATCCGGATGGAGCCCATGGGCTGATTAACAGGACCTGAGGCATCAGTAGGTCTTTCTTCAGCAATAAGATCGTCGTCTGGCTGCGGTGGATCGTTGGGTATATCCTCAGGAATAGCCGCTTCAAGATCGGGTGTCTTGCCTGGCTCAAGAATGGCATCTTCTTCAGCCGCTTTATCCAGGCGGGCCTTCTTGCTTGGCCTAGGTTTGGCCCTGACAAGAATAACAAAATCAAATACAACATATGTTCTAAGGCGATGTGCTGCAAGTATCATAATAAGTATAGCTTACCCAAGCAACGTTTTGAGCGGTGGCAGCTGAGTAGCCGATGACTCGCCAGAAGATGAGTGGGAAGTAACCTGGTAATCGGAGTGAGATGGATTAAGAGGTTGACGAAAGCAGCCCGCTTTAGGACAATCACTGACAAGCAAATTAGAGACCTCTGAACGGCGTTTCCGAACCGGACTGTTCGCTAAACCGGCGGAGGTAACTACCTGGCCGCTGTGCCGGGTTGTGCGACGAGCTTCGTGCTGTTGGGTCTTCATAAGAAATTTGGGATCCAAAGAAGCAAGAGGATGAGAAAATTTAACTTTCCGGTTTGCCTGACGGATTTTTAGTGAAGGCAAAGGTTTTGAATCGGAAGAGAGAATAATTACCTCTGCAGCATCAGCGTGGCTGGCTTCGGCATCATCCTGACAAATATCATCATCAATAAGACGCATGAAAAATAAGCCAAGTGAGTCAAGCTCTACCTCAAGGTCCGGATTATCCACATCATCATCAGGGGCCGGATTAGAAGATGCAGTAGTTCTTTTCCTATGGGCAGTCTTCTTTACAGCCTTAGTCTTTTGCCGGGTTGCTCTTTCCGGTTTGTCTGGTTTTTCCGGTTTCTCCTGCGGCAATTTCTTGCTCCAAAACGGATCATTGCCCTGATACACAGACACTGATATTAAACAATGACCAAATATATCAATAACAGATTCAGCAAAAGGAAAAATCAAGGTCTTACAGCTGGCGGTTTGTTGGTGGCACAGAAGGGAAGCAGGCCGTTTTTAGCACAGATATGTTCTGGTTCATTCAGCATCTTATTCACAGCTTCTGTGATTTCTTCATCGGTGAGCTGGATTTGGGAATGTCGCAGTGGGTCATCAACACTGCCGGTATACTCGCACATCAAACCGGAGCGCTGACTAAGGGGCAGTATGCTCCATGATATCCAACAGCGAGCGAGATCAACCCCTATTAAATCGTTGGCCATAAAGGCTCTGAGCTTCGACAGTTGAGGAGCATATTTGCTTCTCTCCTGGGCAGTCAATCTTTGCGGAAAAGGGTGTGTATTGCTGAGCCGCTCCGGACGAAAGCCGGGCAAGGGATTCTCACCAGCAGGGGAGGTGTCTTTGAAGTAGAACCATGTCTGATTCCACTCTTTGGGGTGACTGTGCAGTTTGGCGTGAGGGTATGTGACCTCTTTCCTTTTCTGGATCGCCATGCCACCCAACTCCGTATTGGAGCCGTCAGTAAACTCAGTACGGCGGTTTATATGGAAAAGGTCTCGGAACAATTCCACTATGGGCTCCTCTTGAAAGAACGCTTCACAGAGCACTTGGAGGTGACACATATTTGTAACAGAATTGGGGCCAGTATCTTGTGGATGGAGTTGGAAATCGGCCAAAACATCTCGGTAAAATTTAGAACCGGGTGGCTTAAAGCCCCGAGCTAAGTGATCTACGAAAACAACAACTTCTCCTTCTTGAGGAGTGGGAGGGCATTCTTTGCCAGGAGCCCTCCAATGGATGGTATCTTTGCTGCCTAAAGCGCCGATCAGGACTAGATCGTCCAGCTGAGCCTCTGTGACGCGAGAAGGAACCCAATTGCATTCATATACTTGCTTGGCCATGATGGAATCTACAAGGTAGAAGATCCCGGTTCAAAAATGCATTTGATCAAGGTACATTGATATGTGCAATGTTAAACCGGAGACAGATCTATCTGAACCGGAGTTTTATGAAGCAACAACATCTGGCGGTTCAACAAGGGGACTAATGGTATATACCGATTTGGCAATTTTTTCCTACAAGGTTAAACCGCCGGGTTTAAACATTGAAGTAGATGAGTAAGTTTATAGAAACAGATTTTGTAAGATTTCTCTACAGCGATGGATCTGAAGCAAGTTCAAAAAAAAGATAAATATTCGGAGGTCCAAAAGGAGCAGTACCGAATCAATGAGCAAGACGTACATACAGATCTATGGTTTTGAGATGTGTAAGTGAAGGCGAAGGGTAAACAGCTACCATTGCACAGAATAAAGATTTGCGGAGCCATCTAAAGATCTATCGTATGAGCAAGAGGCAGATGATGAACACTGAAGAACTATGAAACCCTAGGTCAGATCTGCGGGGGAAAGGATAGAAGATTTACCGGAGCTGAGGAAGACGCTGAAGGTTGCCGCGATGCTCTGGTGCGCTCAGGTTGATGCAGCGGCCAAGGTTAAGGCAGAGGTCGACGGCGGCGGCGGAGCTCCGAGGCTGGCGACGCGAGGAAGACGAAGAAGGCACTAAGGGGAGAAAAGAAATGACCCTTCGGTCCTATTTATAAGGCGAAAGAACAGGTGTTAGGCGCGACAATCAAGGGGCCAAGAAACGGAGTTGTCGCCTCGATTTTTGCAGATCGATTAAACAAAGAAGCATAATGGATGGCTTTGTTATGACAGGTGACGTCACTCCGGTTTACAGTAGTCAGAGAAGATGACATCATGGCAGTTTACCAATTTATGAGAAGATGTTGAAGATGAAGCTTTTGTTAAAGGATTGACATGAACCCGTTCAAATCAATCTGGGGCCTAATGTTGGGGATATTACTACTGGGCGTAAACTGGCCTATCTGGGCCGGGTTAACTTCGTTAGTAGTTAAGTATGTTAAAGCCCAAGAAGACAGATGAGGGCTCAAGGCCCATGGTCGATTCAAGGCCTGTAGCCGTAAACCGGCATTAGTAGTTAACTTGTATTGTAAGTTAGGAATAAGTAAGAGACCAAACCGGACACATCTATGAGACAGTATTGGGACTCTATAAGCCGATGGGAGTCACCCGTGTATATAAGGGGACGACCCGGCGGCGGTTCAAGGAGGACAGACAACAACTCGAGACATAGGCGAAGCTTGTTTCCTCCCTAGTCATCGAAACCCTATCAATTCCATCACAACTAGACGTAGGCTTTTACCTTCATCGAAGGGGCCAAACTAGTATAAACTCTCTTGCGTCCCTGTGTCCGCTTTAACCCCTTCAAGCTAACCCGTCACGATGGCTCCATGACTAAGTCCTTTCTCTAGGACATCTATCGTGACAAAACCACGACAAAGAGTAAGAAAGATTCTTCTTCTAGTAGTAACAATAATCATGCTAAATCCAATATTGTTGCTTCTATTAGTACTGTTGGTTCCACTAATGATTCTCTTAGCCAAGTTACACTTGAGCAAGAAAATAGATTATTGAAGGGAATTATAGAGAAAGGTGTTTACAAGAACCTTGTCGGAAGTAAGCAATTTGAGGAAATTGTACGCAAGCAAGGAAGGCACCGGAAGAATCAATGTGTTGGTTTTGAATGAATGTTCAATGCCAATGGAGTTGAGTGGGAAGAAGATCAATACCCCAAGATGAAGTTTGTTCCTCAACAAGAGAAGTATGATTCTACTTCCTTCAAGGGGACACAACCTCAAGATGATCTTCCACCAGAAGACCATAATCTAAAAGGCAAAGGCATGCTTCAAGAGTAGATTGATGCATTTGAAGAAGCTCCTAAGGCCTTGGTCAAGTAGTTTCCCAAGACTACATCAAGTACGACTACAACTCCAAGGATTCCCATCAAGATGATCTGGATCCCAAAGAAGAAGAACTAGAGTGTTCTTGAGGGTGACTCCGCCAAAATACTTCACTTATATTCATTTTGGCAAGGAAAAGTGCAAACAACTTCCACATCTTGCACTAGTTCAAGGAGTCCCAAACCCTCTTGTTGGTAAGTCAAGGGACAAGGTAACCTAATGCTTTCATGGACATCAATCTTGTGTGTACTTCAATATATGTCTATGGACATCCTTGTTTGTTACTTGTGGGACTAACCCAAGTAGTTATTGAAAGTGCAACTCACTCCAATGGATTGCTCCAAATGATCTACATCAACTTTGGGCATCTACATCCTCAACATCTACATGAAGTCATCATCGACAAAACCCAAGGTTAGTTCATCCCTCTTAAGGGGGATATCACATCTAGGGGGAGCTTTACTCTAAGAATTGAGCTAAATAAAATCTAATGGTGTGAACACAACAATGCTTTATGTAAAAGTGGTAACCCCACTTGTGCTTAAATGATGAGTATGACCTACGATCAAATGTCCTCACTTGACTCCTCAGTCAATATACTCATATATAGATGACCTAGTCATCACCAATTGCTTGATAGTTGCTAGAGTGTTTGTGAATGCTTTGCCACATATTTGATTTGCCATCTTATTGTGTGAGCATGTTGAATGCATATTTTTCTCATTCGAGGACATCCATTTGTTGCTTTGATTGTTTGGTCTTTTCTTTTGCCAAATGGATGGACAAGAATGCCTAAGAACTCCCTCTAGCTATCTATGCTTTTCTTGTCTCAAACTCTATTCATGCTAAATTAAAAATTTTGATGAAGTCAGATTCGAACCCTCTGGGTGAGGAGCACTCAGAGCCACCAATTCGTCATAGACTTAAACTTCGAAAACCTCTCTGTGTATTTCGGTCTGACCGATTCATTCCTTTCGATCATACCGAGTTCATTGAGTTGATCTAGGTTTTAATCTCGGTGCAACCGATTTGAAGAGTTCGTCCACACCGAGTTGCAGTAACCGCTTGCGATTCTGCATCTCGGTGCCACTGAGTCGTTCCACTCGGTCACACCAACAGGGTCTAGATATATATACTCATGGGTCAAATTTTGGAAATTCCTCCGAAACCTTTCGCCCACGCGTATCCAGCTCTGCCGACTCGAGGTCTCCGGATCGTCTCCTCATCGCCAGCGACCTCCCGCCGCTAGTCTGCGCTGCCGTCAATGGAAATCTTCACCACCGTTGCCGCCGTAGCGAGTTCACCACTGAGTTAGGGTATGAACTCGACCCCTATGTGCAATCTTATCCTCTGATTCCTACACTTAGGTCAGTGCCATGGTTCTTACCACATATTTGATTGTTCTATCCAGCAAAAACCTCCATTAGATTAGTTTTGATTCGAAAATTTAGGGTTAGGTTTCCGCCGAAATCATCTCGGACAGACCGAGTTGTAGAAATCGGTCTCACCAATTTGGCCTTGGCCTTTGCACTTGTGAATTTCAGTTTGCCCGAAACTTACAAATCGGTGCGGCCGAGTACAACTCTTTGTGAAACCCTAGCAATTTTGGAGTCACCAAACTGTGTCTCGGTCTGACCAATTCCACTAGTTTAGACTGTAATATTGCTTCGGTGTCACCGAGTTTAACAAATCGGTAGCTCCGAAATGCTTTCTCTAGAAAACTAAAACTAAGTTTCTTGACTCAATCATTTTGCAAAATCTTTGCACATTGTGATGCTCGTCCACTCTATCTCAACTATATCTATTCCCAGGGTCAGCTTTCAGTTTGCAGTTTTAGCCATGTCAGATCGAAGTGACAGCCAGAACAAGTCTGAGGAATAGGTCAACCTAAGTGAGGGCACTAGTCCCTCTGGCAGCTATGATGAGGGTAGCAGAAGCACCCCAAGCAACTTGCCCAAGGAAGCAACCAGAACAAGGAAGAAGAGAAACTAACATTCTGAGGATGAGGACTATGTTGCTATCAAGGCAGAAGTCACCTCAAAGAAGAAGGTTGCCAAGAAAGAATTTGGCACTACAGCTTCAACAAAGCCTGGTTTGCAAAAGAAAGCTCCTTCCAAGAGAGTGCCAATGTCTAAGGCCAGAGCCTCAACCCTTGAAGCTTCCAAGTCAACTGAAGAAGAGGCTGCTGGAGAGGGAAAGAAAAGGAAAGAAAGGGTCAAAAAGGCTATGGCTAGAGTTATTTGAAAGCCATCAATGATGATCCAATCAGATGAGGAAGAGGAAGAAGAGGATGTTCCACCAGCATCCAAAGCACAAAAGCTGATGGGAGATGCCATCAAGTCTGGGGCTGCTCCAACAAAGCCCAAGACTGTCCCCAAAGCAATTTCTCAAGCTTCTAAGTCTGCACCAAAGAGGAGCACCAGGAATATACGAGCTGCTGAGAAAAACAAGGCCCTAGTGCTTGAAATAGAAGAAGAAGAAGGAGGAGGAGGAGCCCAAGTGTTTAGGAAACTAAAGACAAAGATTCCTGATCATGATGACAACCATCCAATGGCAGAAAACATGAAGGAGGGAAAGGATGCAGGTGTCAGATTGTGGAGACAATCAGACCCCTATGCTATGAGGAGAAGAACTGCTGTGGACTACTGATTTCACACTAAGGAACAACAGGACTTCTATGAGACAGTCCTTTTGGGTAAGAAGCCCATCGTGTGTGACATGAAGTGGGTGGACTAGAAATACATTAACAACAATGAAGACCACTTCCCTGGAGTGCATGAGAGCTTCAAACTCAATGGAGTTGACACCTTTGTGGGTCATAAATTGACCAAGTGGAATGATGAGATGATCATGCAGTTTTACTCCACTGCTCATTTTATCCAGATGGAAAGATTGTATGGATGACAGAAGGTACTAGGTACCAGTCTACAGTTGCTGAGTGGGCTAAGCTAATCAATGCCCCTGAGGAGCGTGAGGATGACGTTGATGTCTATGCAAAGCCCAGGAAAGGTCACAACTTCATGGACAACACGTACAAGGAAATACCTGACAAGGCCTTGGAGACATAGAGGCTAGGCTCAGTGTACTATCTGTTTCTGGACTGTCCACCATGAACACCATATTGAGGCACACCTTGTTGTCCAAATCAGGAGATCACAGGATGATCTGAGGCCACTCCATCAACTTGCTTCATATGTTTGATGTGCCCCAGAAATTTAAAGTGATGAGTTTGATTGTTGAGACAATCAAGAGAACTACAGCAGACCAAAAGAGATCATGTGGGTATGCTCCACACATCCAGATGCTCATCAACTCCAAGATGGGAAAAGGCATATATCTGTTGGATAAAGAGAACCTTCCCTTGAGGTCTGATCGCGAGGATAACACAGTTGTTATGGATGCTTCAGATCCTACATTAGTAGAGGCTCAAGAGACGAGAGAACAAGCAAAAGCAGAGAAGGCAGCCAAGATGCCAAGTGCTGAAGAGGCATCACAAGTATTTCTTAAGTCCAAGCTACTTTGAGGATTGAGAAAGGCTTGGCCACCCTGACTCAAAATCAAAAGAGAGTCTTGAGAGGATTTTTTAGACCAAACTTCATGACTTGGATGTCAGGGTCACAGAAATTCGGACTTCAGTAGAGAAGATTCAAGAAGAGCTTGAGGAGAGAAGTGAGAAGACCACAACTGATTCTTATCAAAGGGTGCCCAGAAGGCATAGGTCTGCAGCAATGCCAGTGATAGACACTAGGGCTACAACTTCAGCTCCTGCAGCCACAGCTTCAGTTGCCCCTCCAGTGGCAACACCTCCAGCTCCACAGTTTTTCTACAAATGCATCCGTTGCAGGACTCCTCTCCACGCCACCTTCGCACTCTGAAGGTCCCAGAGATCAAGCTTAGAGAGCCGCATAGCACTATGCATTTTCAAGCTTTTTGGTAACTTGTTGCCAAAGGGGGAGAAACTGTATAGATCACAGGCTTCGAGAGAGAGTGTCTTGCTTCTTTTAGCCTCTCTTTTGATACTTGTTTGATTGCATGTTTGGATGATACTCTATTTATGTGTGTGTAAGAGATACTTGTATGGTCATGTGCTTGATCATATCATACTTTAATGTTTATGCTTGGATGATCATATTCTATATCTTTTATGTATGATCATTCACACTTTGTCTTGGTGATGAGTGTATATTCCACATTTTATCATTTTGAGCGCTCCACTATGATGTATGTGACATGGAAGAGTAACCCATAATCCTAATCGATTGTGCTTTTGCATTAAAAAGAAAATTTTAAATAATGCACAAATTTAGGGGGAGCTCTTACTTATCACATACTTATTATCATTTGTCAAAGCTTTGATCTATATGTTGTAATCAATTACCAAAAAGGGGGAGATTGAAAGCGCAACTAATCCCTGGTTGGTTTTGGTAATTCATAACAACATATAGCTCATTGAACTAATATTCTTTCAAGATAATCATTTCAGAAAGTTCAATGATTGGCATGGCATGGACTAAAGATGTGGACCCGTCAAAATGCTAAGGACACATATTGGCAAAAGCTCAAGACTCTATATTTTCATTTTAGTGACCCAAGATTACACTGAGTCCATAGGAAAATCCAATACTATTAAAAGGGGATGAGGTGTTGCTTAATGGCTTGCTTGCTAAAAATGCTTAGGGATATGCTCCAAAAGCCCTCAACCACTTTCTCATTTCTACATATGTCCTAAACCTAAAGTCAAACTTGGCCCCACTGATATGATCCATCCGGCGCCACCGAGTTCACTTGACACAGCCATAGCCAGAAACCCTAATCAGTTTGGTCTCACCGACAGCGATCTCGGTCTCACCAAGATGGTATTGAAAACTCTCTATTTCCCTTCACAACGTTTCAGTCCAACCGAGATGAGCGGTCGGTCCCACCGAGTTCGCAATGCAAACTCTTTGTTTCCTTTTCGTAATGTTTTGGTCTCACTAAAATGAGCAATCAGTCCCACCGAGTTTGCCTGACCAACTCTCTGTTTGCTTATTACTGAAATCGGTCTCACCAAGTTGAAGTAATCGGTCAAACTGAGATCAAGTTATGTACTAACCATAACGCATCGGTCCCACTGAGTATTCGGTCCTACCGAGTTTGGTAAATTGTGTGTAACGGTTAGATTTTGTGTGGAGGCTATATATACCCCTCCACCCTCCTCTCCATTAGGCAGAGAGCCATCAGAACATGCCAACACTTCTAGCATTCATTTTTTGAGAGAGAACCACCTACTCATGTGTTGAGACCAAAACATTCCAATCCAACCACGAGAATCTTGATCTCTAGCCTTCCCCAAGTTGCTTTCCACTCAAATCTTCTTTCCACCATATCCAAATCTGTGAGAGAGAGTTTAGTGTTGGGGAGACTATCATTTGAAGCACAAGAGCAAGGAGTTCATCATCAACACACCATCTATTATCTTTTGGAGAGTGGTGTCTTCTAGATTGGTTAGGTGTCACTTGGGAGCCTCCGTCAAGATTGTGGAGTTGAACCAAGGAGTTTGTAAGGGCAAGGAGATCGCCTACTTCGTGAAGATCTACCCAAGTGAGGCAAGTCCTTCGTGGGTGATGGCCATGGTGGGATATACAAGGTTTCTTCCTCGTGGACCCTTCGTGGGTGGAGCCCTCCATGGACTCACGCAACCGTTACCCTTCGTGGGTTGACGTCTCCATCAACGTGGATGTACGATAGCACCACTGAAGGAAATATGCCCTAGAGGCAATAATAATGTTTTTATTTATATTTCGTTATATATATCATGATAAATGTTTATTATTCATGCTAGAATTGTTTTAACCGGAAACTTAGTACATGTGAGAATACATAGACAAACAGAGTGTCACTAGTACGCCTCTACTTGACTAGCTCGTTAATCAAAGATGGTTAGGTTTTCTAGCCATGGACAAAGAGTTGTCATTTGATGAACGGGATAACATAATTAGAGAATGATGTGATTGACTTGACCAATTCGTTAGCTTAGCACGATGATCATTTAGTTTACTGCTATTGCTTTCTCCATAACATATACATGTTCCTATAAATATGAGATTATGCAACTCCCGAATACCGAAGGAACACTTAGTGTGCTATCAAACGTCACAACGTAACTGGGTGACTATAAATATGCTCTACAGGTGTCTCCAATGGTGTTTGTTGAGTTGGCATAGATCGAGATTAGGATTTGTCACTCTGTGTAACGGAGAGGTATCTCTGGGCCCTCTCGGTAATGCACATCACTATAAGCCATGCAAGCAATGTAACTAATGAGTTAGTTACGGGATGTAGCATTACGGAACGAGTAAAGAGACTTGGCGGTGATGAGATTGAACTAGGTATTGAGATACCGATGATCGAATCTCGTGCAAGTAACATACCGATGACAAAGGGAACAAACGTATATTGTTATGCGGTTTGACCGATAAAGATCTTCGTAGAATATGTAGGAACTAATATGAGCATCCAGGTTCTGCTATTGTTTATTGACCAGGAGATGAGTCTCGGTCATGTCTACATAGTTCTCGAACCCATAGGGTCCGCACGCTTAACGTTCAATGACGATCAGTATTATGAGTTTATGTATTTTGATGTACCGAAGGTTGTTCGGAGTCCCGTATGAGATCACGAATATGACGAGGAGTCTCGGAATGGTCGGGACATAAATATTAATATATTGGAAGCGTATGTTTGGACATCGGAATGGTTCCGGGTGACTTTGGGCATATACCGGAGTACCGGGAGGTTACCGGAACTCCCCAGGAAGTATATGGGCGTTATTGGGCCATAGTGCGAGAGAGGAGAAGGGAGCCTAGGAGGGGGCGTGCCCCCTCCAAGCCCAATCCGAATTGGGTGGGCCCCCCTTTCCTTCCCCCTCTCTCCCCTTCCTTTCTCTCCTAATCCAACTAGGGAAGGGGGGAATCCTACTCCCGATGGGAGTAGGACTCCCCTTGGGCGCACCATAGAGGGGCCGGCCCTCCCCCTCCTCCACTCCTATATATACGGGGAGGGGGCACCCCATAGACACACAAGTTGATCTCTTAGCCGTGTGCCCCCTCCACAGATTTCGACCTCAGTCATATCATGGCAGTGCTTAGGAGAATCCCTGTGCCGGTAGCTTCATCATCACCGTCATCACGCCGTCGTGCCGATGAAACTCTCCCTCGACACTCAGATGGATCTAGAGCTCGCGGGATGTCGCCAAGCTGAACGTCTGCAGATCGTAGAGGTTTCATACCTTCGGTGCTAGGATTGGTCGTATCATGAAGACGTACGACTACATCAACTGCGTTGTCATAATGCTTCCGCTTACGGTCTATGAGGGTACGTGGACAACAATCTTCCCCTCTCGTTGCTATGCATCACCTAGATGGATATTGCATGTGCGTAGGTTTTTTTTTGAAATTACAGTGTTCCCCAACAGTGGCATCCGAGCCAGGTCTATGTGTAGATGTTATATGCACGAGTAGAACACAAAGGAGTTGTTGGCGTCGGTATATACATATTGCTTGCCGGCACTAGTTGATTCTTGATTCAGCTGTATTGTTGGATGAAGCGAGTCAGACCTACATTACGTGTACGCTTATGCGAGACTGGTTCTACCGACGTGCTTCGGACACAGGTGGCTAGTGGGTGTCAGTTTCTCCAACTTTAGTTGAATCGGATTCAATGAACAAGGTTCTTTCTAAAGATCAAAATCAATCACTATACCACATTGTGGTTTTTTGATGCGTAGGTAAGAACGGTTCTTGCTCGGCCCATAGCAGCCACGTAAAACTTGCAACAACAAAGTAGAGGATGTCTAACTTGTTTTTGCAGGGCATGTTGTGATCTGATATGGTCAAGACATGATGATAAATTTTATTGCATGAGATGATCATGTTTTGTAACAGAGTTATCGGCAACTGGCAGGAGCCATATGGTTGTCGCTTTA